>NC_091211.1:1175781-1295781 GCF_040958095.1 Procambarus clarkii
ATTAGACCGGTCCACTCATGCATGAGTTGTGCCGCCAATAATGTGAATAATTTCTCAAATACTTTAACAGATATCTATCATATTACAGTATATTTTTTGTTTTATTTAGTTAGTTTAATTAGGATAATAAAGAGTTATTAAAACACCAGTTTTAGAAATGATTTATTAATGTGAAACATTCAAAGTCATGGGTCACTGAACTATGACAACACAGACGAAAGTGAGTGAAACCTCACTGTAAAGTGAAGTTTACTCTACAATATTCCCTTATGTGTTCACCCTCACTCGTCTTGTTTCATCACAGAAAATGTATATAAGAAGATTTCAACACATTAGCTAGCTATTCACGCTTCAACCTTTGAATTAATTTACAAAGATATGTGTGCGACCAATCGGTGAACGAAAATCATTGAAACTCAGTCGTTCACTTGTGTGGACGACTCTGGCTGGTGTTTGGTTCATATGATTCACTTGTTGTGTGGTCCACTTGTGTGATCCAACTTGTCTTATGAAGGAATTATTAATTGTAATCTGTGATAGAATGAGACAGTTTTCAACCACTCTGTGAACTCTGTCCCAATATCGTAAGCTTGTGGACCATTTGTGGTCCACTTGTGTGATCCAACTTGTCATATGAAGGAATTATTAATTGTAATCTGTGGTGGTATGGTAAAGTTTCCACCACTCTGTGAACTCTGGCCCAACATCATAAGCTTGTGAACCAAATGTGGTCCACTTGTGTGGTCCACTTGTGTGATCGAACTTGTATATGAAGGAATTAATAATTGTAATCTGTGAAAGAATGTGAAAGTTTTCCACCAATCTGTGAACTCTGGACGTCGTAAGCAAATCCAAACATCCCCCGCTTCGGCGAACCATTGTTCGTCGAATCGGGTGAGTAAATCCGGCCTGAAAAGTCTGCGAACTAACTGGAGATTCGTTGAATCGGGGTACATTGAATCGAGGTTGTACTGTAACTGAAAAGTACAACCATTGTGATGGGACGATCCCATCACAATGCCACATTGGGTGCCATATTGGAGCCTGAGCAGTACAGTGGTTAAAGCCCCTTAGCCACCCCATCATTGTATGCACAGTTATCACGAAGCTTCATTCTTGGTGAAAATGCTTGGCTTTTTCCTTAATAAGCCATCCTGGAACTGGCTTCTTTGATTGGTCACGTGTCTGCCTGTACCATTCCCACACAGCCTCGTCAACACTTTAATACATGCACTACTAACAATTTTCTATTGCTCATTTCTACATCTACCTTGAAGTGTTTCCGGGGCTTAGCGTCCCCGCGGCCCGGTCGCCGACCAGGCTTCCTCGTTGCTGGGCTGGTCAACCAGGCTGTATGACGTGGCTGCTTGCAGCCTGATGTATGAATCAGAGCCTGGTTGATCAGGTATCCTTTGGAGGTGCTTATCCAGTTCTCTCTTGAACACTGTGAGGGGTCGGCCAGCTATTCCCCTTATGTGTAGTGGAAGCGTGTTGAACAGTCTCGGGCCTCTGATGTTGATAGAGTTCTCTCTCAGAGTACCTGTTGCACCTCTGCTCTTCAACGGGGTATTCTGCACATCCTGCCATGCCTTCTGGTCTCATGTGATATTATTTCTGTGTGCAGGTTTGGGACCAGCCCTTTAACCCTTAAAGTGCGCATCACGTCATATGATGTGCTAGGCGTTGTACCAGTCAACTGCGCTTCACGTCATATGACGTATATGGGTACTGCGCACGATTTGAATGTCCCGCGGTGTAGCTGGGGTTCCCATACGCTGCCCAGGGGCTATAGTAAACGGCGACCATTTTGAAAAAAATTCCCATTCACGAATCGAAGGCGTGGGAGGCCTCAGTTTAGCGAGAGTCACCGTGGCGAGCGCACAGTCAAACGCCTAACGGGCACGCACCACTCAATCCCTCATCCCAGAGCAAATAGCCCACGAATTATTCTCTGAAGGTGAAGAAAGTGTGTTTGATGATTCAGACAATGATGAGGATTATACACAGTTGTCGGGTGATAGTAGCAGCAGCAGTGAGAGTGACAATGCTCGCCATGCCATGGCGAGGCCTCTACGCTCACCCATGCCTCCTCGGCCAGTTTCTACCCCAATTCTACCACGACCTCACAGTTCCTGTGGATATTTTCTGTTTGAGGGTGACGAGTCAGAGGGAGGTGACTCCTTTTCTGGGTTTAGTGACTCAGATCATAGTTTTATTGAGCCTGTAGTTGGTACCAGTGGTGTAAACTGGGCGAGAAATTGTCGCGTCAGCAGCATCTCGCCCAGCCAAGCGCCACCGCATGGCACCACATGAGGGACCAAGACCCTCGTGTTCACGTGCATCCACCTCACGTGCATCCACCTCACGTGCATCCACCTCACGTGCACCCACCTCACGTGCATCCACCTCAGTGCACCCACCTTACGTGCACCCACCTCATCTGCACGTAGCCACTGTGCTTCTCGCAGACGGTATTCAGCTCCTGGTCGCCGGTATGCATCGCTTCCTCGCCGTCTTTCCTCTGCATCTCGTAGGACGCCTGGTGTACTGAGTGGAGTGATGGTGACGATTTTATTCCTAATATTCCTCACTTTGACGATAAAGATGTAGGGATTACAAACCTTTTCCCTAATCAAGGTGAGGACATAGCTGAGATTGAATATTTTACAGCATTCTATGATGAGCCACTCATGGAATACATTGTACACCAAACGAACCTGCATGCTGTTTACCTGATTAAGAGGGAAATCGCAGAATCTTCACGACTGCTGCGTTGGAAAAATACCACAGTTGCGGAAATGTAAGTGTTTTTGGCACTCTGTTTGTTGATGAAGCACTGTCACAAACATGCAGTATTATAAGTGACTATTGGAGCAAGGACCATACAATACCAACACCTTTATTCGGGAAATACAGTGGTACTTCGCATAACGAATTTAATCCGTTCCATGTTCGTCATGTAAAACGGACGTCATACAAAACAAGTGTCCCTCCATGTAACCAGTGTGATGCACTGTGTTTATTGTGAAATTCCCCCAGTGTGCATGACATCAAATGTTCCCCAAAATATCATTTTTCTTTGCAAAATGATAAATTACCGTACCTGAACATGTCTATGTAAAAATAATTACCAAATTCCACTTATTTTTTGGCTGTGAGAGTGTGGACAAGGTATGCTGTGACGTCATCAGGGCCTGGTCGCCCGTGTGTGAAGCTCCCAGACACGGTCGCGCAGGCCATTCAAGCACCGCGTGTTGCCACAAATATATTTTCAAATATTTTTCTATGCATTTCCAATGTGGTTTTATTTGTTTCTTTATCGTATATGATGCATATTTGTGACCTTTACAATATGTATACAGTAGAATGTTCATAATTTTCCATGGAACTGTGATACATGTGTCAGTAATGTGTCCACAATAAATGTTTGTCACAATATTACGTGGTAAAAATTCACTAAAATTACAATATGTACAGTTTCACATACTATTTACACAGTAACACACTGTAATACACACTCAGTACTTTGGAGGTGCGTAAGTCAACGAAGTAGTCCATGGTACACAGCGCGACTTTGCTCTCCTTGCATCAGCTACAGATAGATTTTCGTTTCCTGTTTCATCGTTCTGTGTGCTTGCAAATAACGCACTCGCGTGCACCCTTGGCTTTAGTACATGTAGGTGGTATGTAGCCAAGCTTGTAAAGCATAAGGTAGTATTGAAACGATTATAGGAAAAGCTCAAATTGTAAGGTAGTCTTGAAAAGATCGCTTTGTAAGGTCCCACACAGGAAGAGATTCAGCTAGCCTCAAAGAGTGTCCATCAGTCAGGAAGAGATTCAGCTAGCCTCAAAGAGTGTCCATCAGTCAGGAAGAGATTCAGCTAGCCTCAAAGAGTGTCCATCAGTCAGGAAGAGATTCAGGTATTCTTGAAAATATCAATGAACAACACTACCATGGAAGCCGCTAACACTGTTCATCTATGCTACTTGTATCAGATGCATCATCACTGAACGCAGAAAACGATTCATCTATGTATCATCTATATAAATTCGAGATGGCAAGGGTGGGGCTCAGAGCTACAACTGGATACGCTCGCTGTATCATCCTCATAGGTGCTGTATCATTGGCATCCGACCGTTGTGTTAAGCCCTTATTGCGCCTAGCTTCACCAATGTTATGACCCTTATGTTCTTCAAACAATAGGGTCTGAATTGCACCGACTGAGCACAGTCTTTCAACACCGTATCAAACAGGTGTTTGAGAGCCAGAGGCACGTGTGCTGCAAATGGTTGTTCACGCAGTACTAACCCAGCCAGCAGCCCTTGTCTTTCATATTCGTTATAGCAAAAGGTTCGTTCAGTGTTTGTTGGGTAGGCTGCTCCATTATGACAATCTTTCTTTGTTTCAAATGTGTTCCATTTGTTTTGTATTTGTCGCTTACGTCTCAATAATGGAGCAGCCTACCCGACAAACACTGAACAAACCTTTATGGCATTTGTCCATTTTTCAAATTGTTTCAACAGTTCTTTTATTTTTCGTTTTTTATTTTTTATTTAAGAAACATGGAGCAGCCTACCTGTTGACCACCGAACGAACCTTTTGCTATAAGACAAATGAAAAATAAATATTGAACACATTGGAAGAAAGGAAAATGTCATAATGGTTTATTCAGTGTATGTAAGGTAGGCTTCTCCATTATTGAGACATAAATGACAAATGCAAAACAAATGGAACACATTTGAAACAAAGAAAGATTGTTTTAATGGAGCAGCCTACCTGCCGAACACCGAACGAACTTTTTTGACATTTGTTGTATATCAGACATTTCATTTCTTTTTTCCTACAAAAACGTCAATGCTTTGCAACTTCTTAGCAGTCACCCTTTTATATCCCAGCATCATTAGCATCTTTAAACAAGAACAACATAATTTATGTGCATTGTCGGAGGCGTCAAAGAATATGCAAGAAGCAGCGCGACCCCACCATGTGGTGTTGACGTTACTCAAACCAGCGTTCGTCATATGGGACGATTTGACGCCGATCGGGCCGTTCGTTACCCAAAATGTTCGTCTTTTGGGGCAATCGTTATGCGAGGTACCACTGTATATGTCACGAGACAGGTTTCAGATACTCCTCGGGTGTCTACATTTTGGAAGTGTTCAGGACCGAACACCTGATGATAGACTGTGGCAAGTGAGGCACTACATGAACGATGTTACTGGAAAATTCAGAGATTTTTACGTACCAGCACAGAAGCTGGTGGTTGATGAATCTCTCGTACTTTTCAAGGGACGTGTTCCATTCAAACAGTACATTCCCTCAAAACGAAACCGATTTGGACTGAAATTTTTTGTTCTTTGTGATTGTGAGACAGGATACGTGTTACACATGATTCTGTACTCGGCTAGTGATGTAGACATTCCTGGTAACGACGAACATGGATTCTCGGGGAGTGTAGTGAAGACCATCATGGCTCCGTGGATGAACAAGGGACACATTTTATACACGGATAATTACTATACAAGTCCCTTGCTAGCTACCTACCTTGAGGCTACCTTGAGGTGCTTCCGGGGCTTAGTGTCCCCGCGGCCCGGTCGTCGACCAGGCCTCCTGGTTGCTGGACTGATCAACCAGGCTGTTAAGACGCGGCTGCTCGCAGCCTGACGTATGAGTCACAGCCTGGTTGATCAGGTATCCTTTGGAGGTGCTTATCCAGTTCTCTCTTGAACACTGTGAGGGGTTTGCCAGTTATGCCCCTTATGTGTAGTGGAAGCGTGTTGAACAGTCTCGGGCCTCTGATGTTGATAGAGTTCTCTCTCAGAGTACCTGTTGCACCTCTGCTTTTCAACGGGGGTATTCTGCACATCCTGCCATGTCTTCTGGTCTCATGTGGTGTTATTTCTGTGTGCAGGTTGGGACCAGCCCTCAATTATTTTCCACGTGTAAATTATTATGTATCTCTCCCGCCTGCGCTCAAGGGAGTACAGATTTAGGTTCTTTAGTCGGTCCCAGTAATTTAGATGTTTACTGAGTGGATTCTAGCAGTAAAGGATCTCTGCACGCTCTCTAGGTCAGCAATTTCTTCCAGCTTTGAAAGGGGCTGTCATTGTGCAGCAGTACTCCACTCTAGATAGCACAAGCGTTTTGAAAGTATCATCATCGGTATAGCATCTCTAGTGTGAAAAGTTCTTGTTATCCAACCTGTCATTTTTCTTGCAGTTGTGACGGCTACTTTATTGTGTTTCTTTAAAGGTAAGGTCTTCCGACATGAGTACACCCAGGTCCTTTACATTGCCTTTTCGTTCTATGTTATGATTGCCTGCGTTTTGTACGTGGTTCCTGTTTTTATGTTTTCAATTTTTCCGTAGCGCATGAGCTGAAACTTATCCTCGTTGAATACCATATTATTTCTGTAGCCCATAGAAAGACCTGATCAACATCTGATTGGAGGTTTTGCCGTGTCCTCTATGTTGCCAACTCTCATGAAAATCCTAGTGTCATCTGCAAAGGATGATACAGTGCTATAGGTTGTGTTCTGGTCTATGTCCGATATGAGGATGAGAAAAGTACTGGAGCAAGCACAGTACCCTGGGGGACTGAGCTCTTCACGGTTGATGGGCTGGATTTTATTTTGTTGACTATTACACATTGGGTTCTGTCAGTCAGGAAATTGTAGATCCATCTGCCTATTTTCCCCGGTAATTCCTTTGAACGCATTTTATGTGCAATAACACCATGGTCACATTTATCAAAGCTTTTGCGAAATCTGTGTAAATTACATCAGCGTTTTGTTTGTCTTCCATAGCATCTAATGCCATATCATAGTGGTCCAGCAACTGCGACAGGCAAGAGCGCCCTGTTCTGAAACCATGTTGTCCGGGGTTATGGAGATGCTGTGATTCCATGTATTTTGTGATCTTACTTCTTAGCACTCTCTCAAAAATTTTTATGATGTGCGATGTTAGTGCTATCGGTCTGTAATTTTTTGCCTCTGCCTTATTTCCTCCTTTATGGAGTGGTGCTATCTCTGCTGTTTTTAGTATGTCAGGGATAACGCCAGTATCTAGGCTTTGTCTCCACAGAATGTGAAGGGCCTGCGATAGTGTTTTTTTACAGTTCTTGATGAATATGGAGTTCCAAGAATCCGGGCCTGGTGCAGAGTGCATAGGCATACTGTTTATGGCTTCTTCAAAATCTAGTGGGGATAGGGCGACGTCTGATATGTGATTTGATGTTGGTATCATATCCATGAAAAATTCATTTGGGTTATCAATCTTTAGTGCATTTAATGGCTCACTGAAAACAGAGTCGTACTGCTTCCTCAGTAACTCGCTCATTTCTTTGTTGTCATCTGTGAAAGTTCCATCTCCCTTTCGCAGGGGCCCGATACTAGATGTGGTTTTTGATCTTGATTTTGCATAGGAGAAAAAATATTTCGGATTTCTCTCTATTTCACTGATGGCCTTTTGCTCTCTTTGCCTCTCCTGGGTTTTGTATGATTCTTGTAGCTTGAGTTCAATTGTTTCTATTTCTCTACCTAACCTTCTTCGCCGTTCTTGAGATAGGGTGCGACTCTCAAGTTGTTCCGCGATTCGTTTTCTTCGCCTATATAAGGAACGACGTTCCCGTTCCAATCTGCATCTCTTTCTCTTTTTTCTTAGGGGTATGCGGTTTGAACATATTTCTAGTGCTACTGAGCTTATTTTTTCCAGGCACTGGTTCAGGTTTGCATTTCCTAGCTGTTCTTCCCAGTTTATTTCTGTGAAGTCCTGGTTTATTTGCTCCCAGTTTATCCGTTTATTATTGAAGTTGAATTTGCTGAAATCTCCTCCACCGGGAATCTGGACTGGTTTTGGAGGTCCATTCCCCATGGTTGTCAGTACCTCAATTAAGTTGTGATCTGAGTAACAGGTATTTGTAATCATTATGTTCCCGATCAACTCATCATTATTAGTGAAAATGAGGTCCAGCGTGTTCTCCTTCCTAGTTGGTTCTACTATTTGCTGGTTTAAGGCAAACCTATCGCACATCCGTAGCAGGTCATTTGCATGTGCCTGCTCATTTAGGCTACTTCCTGGTATTCTTTCTGATATTACTGTATTAGCCAGGTGCTTCCATTTCAGGTGCTGTAGGTTGAAGTCCCCAAGCAGGATGATGTTCGGAGCTGGATTTGTGAGGTTTTCCAAGCAGTGCTCTATTTTCATTAGTTGGTCTTTAAACTGCTGAGGGTTTGCCTCCGGTGACTTATATACAAGGACAACAACTACATTTAGGATCTCTATTTTGACTATCAGCACTTCCACCATATCATTTGAGGTGTTTAGCAGCTCAGTACAGATGAGTGTGTCTTTGATGTAGAGGCTGACCCCACCCTGAAGCCGGTGTTTCCTATCACATCTGAAGAGATTGTATTCTGGGATCCATATTTCACCATCAAGGTAGTCCTTTGTGTGAGTTTCCGTTAGGGCTGCAAACACTGCATTTGCCTCATGAAGGAGACCATCTATAAAATGAACTTTGTTGGATTTGCGTGTTTTTATACCCTGGATGTTGGCAAATATAAATGATGTTATCGTGTTAGTGGAAGTGCTGGATGCTTTAATTGGTGTTAATATCTGAGGCTCTGGTAAGGAGGCCACTGTGTTTGCGTCCTCTCTAGCATTTGACCGAGTTGGTGGTAGAGTCTGGTCATTTTTAGCCATTCTTCTCCTCCTCCTCTTGCTAAAAAATTATCCCGGTTGATGGAGTAGGCTGTTTTGATAGTGGTAGTCTGTCGGTTTTATTCGCCTGGTACCTCTTATATGAAAAGCTGGGCATTCAGCATTGAAGCACTCTTTCCTGTCCAAAGAGTTCTTGCAAATTTCTGGGTGAAAGAATTCACAGCTTTTGGTACATTTACCTGTATTGAGGAGGTTTCTGCACTTTCTAGGGTGATTGTGTGTACATGTTCCATTTATTCTTCCCGATTCCCCATGCTTACAGGTAGCCCATCTGTAATACCAACAGATTTTGGGGCCTTGTTTTGTTTGTTTCCCTCTGCCAGGGACCGCACTCTGCTGCGGCGCCCCCGACACTGTGCTCTGCTCCGGTGCCTGTGACACCGCGCTCTGCTCCGGTGCCTGCGACACCGCGCACTGCTCCGGTGCCTGCGACACCGCGCACTGCTCAGGGGTCCCCGACTCCGTGCCCTGCTCAGGCATCCCCGACTCCGCGCCCTGCTCAGGCATCCCCGACTCCGCGCCCTGCTCAGGCATCCCCGACTCCGTGCCCTGCTCAGGCATCCCCGACTCCGCGCCCTGCTCAGGCATCCCCGACTCCGTGCCCTGCTCAGGCATCCCCGACTCCGCGCCCTGCTCAGGCGCCGCTGCCACAGAGCTCTGTGCTACAGCTGGTTGTACCTTGGTGTCATGTACAGTTTGTTTGAAGACATTAGAAATTGCTATGCAGGCATTAATTAGTAATTCTCTGTTTTCGGCGGGAGTTTTATCCAGGATTTCCATCAATTTCAAAAAAGTTACATCATCCTTTTTGCAGAGCCAGTACACAGAGTGGTCACTGGGACCATTTCTCCTTGAATTGTTAGTCATGTTGGCACATTTTTTGTGTATGGCTGCTGAACAGAGTTGGCATTGAAAGCTCTGTTGGTAATCTACCTTCATGTTGCATTCTATGCACGTTTTTATCAAAGCCATTTTTCTGGGGGGAGCCCCGTCGGCTCCCCGGAGCTTTACCGGCTGATATGCTAATGTCAGACTTTGGCATCAGTCATGTGTATGGAGTTCTAGGGCCTACCGGGGACCACGAGCCAGAACCTGGCCCCCTCAGAGAGGCAAGGGGAGCAATGGCCTATAGAAACCCCCGTGTGGTTGGAAGCATTCTATGTCTGCCATCGACCGGGTCAAGCATCCAGAAAGGTAAGCATTCCAAAACAAACCCCTATTCTGGTGAAAATTGCTACCTAAGCCGAACTAGTGGATAGAACTCTTCAACAGAAAACAAGGAAACTAGTATGACGTCATACGTCACTGCGCCGCTGTCTGCGCAGCTCCCCCCTCCCCAGGAGGGGGAAGGGGGAGCCCCAGACCTCCCACGCCGGCTATCCACCCACCAGTTCTTCGGCTGATGCTATAGGCAATGGTTATGTGCTCCGGCTCCAGTGGTTGTTTCAGCACTGTACCTAGAGTGTGGTGTCTGTTTTCTAGGTGGTGCGTGAGCCGGGAGTGATTCTTCAGTACTCGGGCTGCATGCGCTTAGGGTTCCCTTCCCTAGGTGCCCTGTAAGTACTGCCCTTGGGGCTTGGGGCCACCTTCCACAAGTTCCTTGGGTCCTGCCCCTGCTTGGCCGTTTACTGCTTGGTTTTCGGCCGCTCTTTGTGTGCTCGGGGGTTCTGTCTCCCTTGTTCGCCTTAGAGTAAGGGGCAGTGTTTGCACTGGTGGGGCGCGGGGTACTGTGCAGCTTGTCTTTACCAATCATAGCGGCCGGCTCTGTTCCGCTTGGGTACGCTGTCCTCTTGCGGGGTTTTCTTTTTCTTTTTGTTTATCTACCTGGTGGGGGGGTCTGCCTTCGTTCTTGCCCCTTGTGTCCCTTGTGTTCTGAGTATTTTCTGGTGGTGCCCCCTGCTAGGTCCCCGTGAGTGTACACGTCCCGGGGGTTCAGCTCTTAGAAAGTTGTTTGGTAGCTTTGGGTGCCGGTTAGCAGTACCCTGCCTGGGACTACCTGAGCGCGAGTCCTCTTAAAGTAAACGCTCGGGACCCTGGGAAACCCCTGGGGGCGCGCGGGTCCGATGGATGTGACCCCAGAGCCCCCCCTCGCTTCCAGCGAGTTTGAGGGTTGCTCTCACCTTTTGTCTCTGGGTGACTCTCTGTTTTGCCTCCGTCTGCTGCCTGTGGGGTTGGTGACACCTTCGACCCGGAGTCCTGCGAGTTTGGTTGCTCGTTGTGGCTCGGTTACCCAGTTGTGCTAACACAGCGGGTGCGGGCAGCAGGGGCGTTGCACTTGAGCCTTGGTGGTGGCAACGTTCTCGTGGTTTCCTCCCCGGGAGCCCCGGGGCTGCCCCGTTGTAGTTCGTTTTGGGACTTGGGGGTGTTGGCTGCTTCGGTTCCATCCACGCCCCCTTGTCTTTTCCCCTGGTTCACCCTGCCTGCATCCGGTTCCTTACGGTCTGTAGGTTCGGGGCGGGGTTTTTGGTGGTGTTGAGACTCGGGCAGTCTCGGGGAATTCCCCTTCCGGGGTAGTGACGGGGGCATTTGGGCCTGTTCCTCCAGCCGTGTTGTATGAGTCTGCCAGTGGGCTCCCTTCCTTAGTGTTTTCGCGGCTGCCCCGGTTTTCTGGTACGGCCGGGGCTTTGGGGGAACGGCTCGGCCCCGGGGCCTGTCGTGTAGGTTCCCGGGGCTGGGGAGGGGCTGACTTGGGGGGGCCTTGGCCCCGTTAGACCCCGTGGGGGTTTTTATCCCCCTCTAGGCGGGGCTTGTGGTTACGCGGAGTGGGGTCTTTCCTCCCCACTCGCCGTACGTGCTGTTGGATGTCGGCCCCTCCCCGGGCTCGGTTCCTTGGCCTTTGAGTCGGTTGGTTCCGTCCTGTGGGTGGATGTTTCCTCCCCCCCCCTTTTTGGGACGGTGTTTTTGTCATGTTTCCCCGTTCGGTGGGGTTCTGCGTGACTTCTGATCTCGGGTGCGCCTGCGCCTTCGTGTGCCTTCGGGACTAGTGTTGGCTTCTGTGTTCTCGAGGGTACGGGAAGGTTTTTCGCTGCTTCCCGCATTATTGGAACGTCTGTCGGCTCCTCGTACTTGTCGCCCTGTTGGGCTACTTGTCGCCCGGTTGGGCTGCTTGTCGCCCGGTTGGGCTGCTTGTCGCCCGGTTGGGCTGCTTGTCGCCCGGTTGGGCTGCTTGTCGCCCGGTTGGGCTGCTTGTCGCCCGGTTGGGCTGCTTGTCGCCGGTTGGGCTGCTTGTCGCCCGGTTGGGCTGCTTGTCGCCCGGTTGGGCTGCTTGTCGCCCGGTTGGGCTGCTTGTCGCCCGGTTGGGCTGCTTGTCGCCCGGTTGGATTCCTTTTTGGGCTCTTTTGCTTCTTTGGCCGGTTTTCTTGTTCCTGCTTCCTCTTTTGGCTCCTTTTCTCGTGCAGTAGTCCTGGCTGGCGCCTTCCCGCAGGGAGGGTGTGCGGTTCGGCCGGCGTGTTCTGCGCATGCGCCGTGGAGTTTGTTTTGGTCTGGGCGGTGTTTCAGTGCTGGGGTTTTGCGCCCTTTTTTGCTTCAGTGCTTCGCCTCTCGTTCTTCTCCCTGGCTGCGGTATGTGCCCCTTCGCGCCGGGGGTGTCCTGGTTCCCTGTTGTGGGGAGGACACCGCGGTTTTCCCTGTCATGGGTGTGGACCGCCTCCCTCGCCTCTCCCTGTTCTCCTGCGGGTCCGGCAGGGTCCGGCTCTGGCGTCTTCACCTGGCGGTGCTCTCAAGTTCTTCTGGGCACGGTTGAGTCGTGTCCCGTTCGTGCCACCATTCGCCAGGTGAGTTTCTGCAGTCTGGCGTCTTTTGGCCCGGGCGCTGATGCGGCGGTGTTTCTATACCTGTCTTTATTTAGGTATATTTTGTACGACTGCGACCGTTCGCACACCAGTGACTGTCCCTTATCACCCCTTCCTGTCCCCCCTCATGTGCATGTCCAACCCATGCTGGTGTCATTCAGGGGACCCTCCCTTTTTAATGTTGTGAGGTGTGGGGGTTGTAGGGTTGGTTCTGTACTCACCTGGTGAGGCTCCTGGCTGTGCTTGCAGGATTTGAGCTCTGGCTCTTGGGTCCCGCCTATCTGGTAGAACTTGCGGGATAGTACCAGTGGCGTGCAGTGGTGCTATTGGCACTTTTGGGGGACACTGTATTACCATCAGTGGTCTGTGCTTGTTACACGACCTACTTGCGAGCATAAGCCTGCTGGTTCGTCCGTGGACTTCCAGGGCGCACTGGCCTGTTTTCGTATGGCAGTTCCGGCCCGTCCTGGTTGTGGGGGTATGTGGGCCGGTGGACTGCTCCTAGCAGCTGCCTGGTGGGCCATCCTCTGGCCGGTCTGGCCTAGCCTTGGACCGGGCTTCAGGTGTAAAAGAGCTCCCAGTACCTCATCCAGCAGGTATCGAGCGGGGTTTTTCCGCCGTCGGTCGCCTGGTGCAGGTTTCTGGGCCTGCAAGGTTTTTGTCGTGTCTCCGTTGGCCCTGTCTGGGGTCTGCCTGCTCCGTTCTCTGCCTTTGCAGAGGGGAGTTGCTATTTACAAGTTGCTGTTGCTGCTGCACGTGTGCATTGGTACCGTGTTTCACGGTGGCGTGTCCTTGTTCCTGTGTCCGGTTGTGGAGTGGCACTTTGCTGCTGTTTTGTGCCTGGGGATTGCGTGCGGTTTTTGTCCCTGCCTGATTGTCCACCCCTGGTTGTTCTCTGGGGTTTTTTGTGCTTCTGCTCTTTCTTCCTGCCTCCTCTGCAGCAGGGATGTTCTGCGTGTATTCTTAGGCATTGGTCAGCCTGTGTCCTGTGATGTGCTTATTTGTCTCGGTCTATTGCAGTTGTTCGTGCCCCTTGGTTCGGGTCCTGTTCTGGCGGCGACCCTTCCGCCTTCTTTGGTTTTCCTGCCCTGCCGGTTGTTTTTTTTTTTTTTGGGGGGGGGGGTTCTTGCGATGTCTCGCGTCGGACCCGTCGTTTCTGAACTCCTGGCGGGCTTGCATGCTTTGGGGAGTTTTTCTGTTCGGCAGACGTTCCATCTCCTTGTGCCGCCTGGGTTTCGGTGGTCGCACCCGAGATCTTCTCGCGGCTCCGCCTTTTTCCTGGGCTCGGAGGGGCCTTGTTGGGGCTGCTTATGTTCTGCCTTGTGGTCTTGCCTCCGGTTGGTGGTCGGGTGGCTTCGTGGTAGGTGTCCCACCTGCGTGCTTCTCTTGGCGGCAGTATGGGGTATTTTGGCGGTCCTTCCTTTTCCTGTCCCTTCTTAGGTGGTTACTCTTGTTGGCTTGGTTTACTCTCGGCTTGGTTTTCTAGTGGGGGTTGGGGGCCGTCGTCTTGCCACATACTGTCGCCTCTTTTCGTGCGGCGCAGGCGGAGCCGCTTCAGCTTGCTTTCGGTCTTGGTGTTGCTTCTGCACCGTTAGTCAGCTGTCTTGTGCGTCGTTTCACCTCCGGCCTGTTCGTGCGCCGCTTGCACCATCCTGGTCTCTGGTCAGCGTGCTCTGTCTTCTCCTCGGTTGGTAGTGCCCCTTCGGTTCCGGTGTGTTTTTTCGTCGGCTCTTTCCTTTGGGCCTTTGCCTCTGGGGGTCGGTTCGCTGAGTTTTCTTGCTCCTTCGGTTTTAGCGTTTTGGTTGTTTGATGGCAGCAGTCTCCATCTTTTCTGGCGCGGGGTGGGGCTGCTGCATTCTGGAGGGGTCCAGGGTTTGTTGGTGCTTCGTTGGTCGGGCCGGGGGTGTCGTTTGTGTGTTCAGTGGCGGCCCTCCGCTGTTTGCGTGCCACGGCGTTTGGGTCCGGAGCGCGTTTTGCGTTGCTCCGGTTCTGTTCTTCCCGGTTCGCGGGTGATGGTGTCCCAGGTGGTCAGCCGTGTTCTTGCGGCTAAGCTGCCTGTGTTCTTCCCTCATGCCTGTGGCGTTCGTGGCTTCGCTGCTCTCGCTGCCATCTGGGCGACGTGGCCTTGCAGTCTTTCGGGCATGGATTTTTGGTGTTCGTGCAGGGGCCTTGCTGCTCGTGGTTCTCGTGTTGTTCCCAGGATTTTCGGGGCTGTGGCGCCTTGGGTTGGCATTTGCTGCCAGTTGTCTCGCCTCCTTGGGGGGTGCGTGGTGTCCGCCTCCCGGTTTTGTCCCTTTGACCTTCCTCTGTGGGTAGTTAGCTCCGGGGAGCCGACGGGGCTCCCCCCAGAAAACCAGCGTTGAATGTAATGAAACGCCATTTTCTGGGTGAGACCCGGAGGCTCCCCGGCAACCCTCCCTCCCTCCGGTCGGCGTTTTTCGCGTGTTTTGACATCCAGCCTCAGAACTGGTGGGTAGATAGCCGGCGTGGGAGGTCTGGGGCTCCCCCTTCCCCCTCCTGGGGAGGGGGGAGCTGCGCAGACAGCGGCGCGGTGACGTATGACGTCATACTAGTTTCCTTGTTTTCTGTTGAAGAGTTCTATCCACTAGTTCGGCTTAGGTAGCAATTTTCACCAGAATAGGGGTTTGTTTTGGAATGCTTACCTTTCTGGATGCTTGACCCGGTCGATGGCAGACATAGAATGCTTCCAACCACACGGGGGTTTCTATAGGCCATTGCTCCCCTTGCCTCTCTGAGGGGGCCAGGTTCTGGCTCGTGGTCCCCGGTAGGCCCTAGAACTCCATACACATGACTGATGCCAAAGTCTGACATTAGCATATCAGCCGGTAAAGCTCCGGGGAGCCTCCGGGTCTCACCCAGAAAATGGCGTTTCATTACATTCAACGCTGGTTTTTTTAACACTTCTGTTCAGTGATGATGGTCTTACAAGGTGGGGTGTTGACCGGTGGGGGAGTTGACCGCGGGTGCTGGCCGTGGGAGCTGGCCGTGGGTGTTGACCGTGGGTGTTTACCAACTTGAGATAGGCCTGGAAGAGGCTGTATGGACGGCCACTGTTGCTACCACGTGTCGCACTCTTAATTTGTTTTGTTCACTTGTTAGATTACATTACTTGCATTTTCCCACTAGTTATCATACAGTAGAGGCGTCTAGTTTCTGTGTCTGGGCACTAGTTACCTGAGTACGTTACACTATTTGAAAGAATACACACACAAGAGGGTACTGGGGTGGGCCTACCTCCAAGTGGCCCTTGTTTACACACACACGACGGACTTATTTTGTGTGTAATTTGTTCACTTGATATTAGACTATGTTATCTTAATTTGTTATAATAGACACAGGTTTTGCATAGAGAGCTTAGCACTATGGGCACTGATTACTTGATGTTACAATAGCGAGAGATGTGATTTATTGACGACTTGGCAACTATCGCCTAAGGCCTCCTGGCACCACGAGGGCAGCCTTGACTACACACGAAGTTCACTTATTTTTCCTTTAACACAAACGGTCGGATGGTAATCACTATGATATATTGCTTAATATGTTGAGACACACTTTAAAAGTTATCTGACTGTGTTTAGTTCCTGTATCACTGAAATGTCCCTAGTTATATATTGTTTTCCGCGGAGCTCGCACCGCGTGGCCCTTCCCCTCTCACACCCAAAACACGACCTAGGTTCTTGCAAAGCTAGGTTCTTGCTAGAAAATAGAACCGGATTGGTTGGTACAGTAAAGCCACAACGAAGGGAAATGCCTGTGTTTGACAACGACATTGCAGTTGGTGAGTGTCAGAGAAGGAAAAGTGATAACATTCTGTCAGTTCGGTGGAAAGACAAAAGAGAGGTGAGCTTGTTGACAACAATTCATGATGGAACAATGGTGAACAGTGGGAAAGTGAACCATAAAACAAACGCACCACTATATAAGCCAAACTGTGTTTTAGACTATAATATCAACATGCGGTTGATTGATAAATCAGACATGATGATTGGCACTGCAGAGTGTGTGCGGAAGACATGTAGGTGGACGAAAAAAGTGTTCTTCCATCTTGTGGACATGAGCATGCTGAACTGTTTCAACATGTCCTTGTGAGAAATGGACGTAAGCCCACTTTCCATGACTTTGTATTTGATGCTGCAATACAGTTATTAGGAAAGTTTGCAAAAGATGTCCCAGGGATTCAGCGGCCCATCATAAATCCACTGTTGCAGCATGCTGGTACTCCACGCCTCGCTCACACCGAAGGCTTCCTAGCACACAGACTCAAGTATTTGCCACCAGCTGGGAAGCGTGCAATAGCCCAACGTGATTGCTTGGTGTGTAAAACAACGACACATAGAGACCAGAAACGGAAGCTTGTCCAAACATGGTGTGAAACGTGTGGTATCCCATTATGTGCTGTCGACTGCTTCAATGACTTCAAATATGTAAACATATAAGCAGATAGCGTGTGCGTGTGTGTAAATATATAAAAATATAAGCAGAACATACAATATAATAGACTGTACAGTACAACCTCGATTCAACGTACCCCCGATTCAACAAATCTCCGGCTAGTTCGCACACTTTTCAGGCCGAATTTTCTCACCCGGTTCGATGAACAATGGTTCGACGAACAATGGTTCGCCGAAGCGGGGGATGTTCGGATTTGCTTACGATGTCCAGACAGAATTCACAGACTGGTGGAAAACTTTCCCATTCCATCACAGATTACAATTAATAATTCCCTCATATGACAAGTTCGATCACACAAGTGAACCGCACAAGTGGTCCACAAACTTACAATGTTGGGACAGAGTTCACAGAGTGGTGGAAAACTTTCTCATTCTATCACAGATTACAATTAATAATTCCCTCGTATGACAAGTTTGATCACACAATTGGACCGCACAAGTGGACCGCACAAGTGAGTCCACAAACTTACGATGTTGCAAAGTTCACAGAGTTGTGGAAAACTGTCTAATTCTATCACAGTTTACAATTAATAATTCCTTCATAAGACAAGTTGCATCACATAATTAAGTGGACCACACAACAAGTGAACCATATGAACCAAACACCAGCCAGAATGGTCCACACAACAAGTCAACCACATGAACCAGATACCAGCCAGAGTGGTCCACACAAATGAACGATCGAGTTACCATAATTTTCGTTCACTGATTTGTGGCAGACGTATCTTTGTAAATTAATTTAAAGGCTGAAGCGTGATTAGCTAGCTACATGTCGTAAAATCTCCTTATAGACATTTTCTGTGATAAAACAAGGTGAGTGAGGGTGGACAGATAAGGGAATACTGTTCTGTAAACCTCACTTGGTTTTCCTTCGTCTGTGTCGTTATAGTTCAGTGACCCATGACTTTGAAAGTTTCAGACTAATAAATCATTTCTAAAACCAATGCTTTAACCCTCAAACTGCACATATCATATATAAATGATATCAGTGACAAAACCGAAACCGTGCACATCATTTATGTATGATTTCGTGTCTAGCGCTATAATTTAAATGCCCCGCCTGGGATAGGGGCAGCTATAGTACAGCCACGACCAATAGTTGCCAGATGCCACCTAGAAAAAAAATCCAGGCCAACATTCTTGGGTGTTACAGCGTCAGTATTGAGCAAGCCACCAAGGCTAGCGCAATCAGCACGAGCTCACAGCACCGCTGTTCAGCTTGTGACCACAGCATCGCCTATAAATATCATAATATAAATGATACTGCTATTATTTAGCAGTGATAGTATTACTGAAGCCCCCTGACTGTGATAAAACTGACCAGGATACTGATAATAGCAGGATTGTGGTGATATTTAGCGCTGTGCTCCATGGAGGGAGGAGTAAGGCTGTGGAGGGAGGGTTGTGGCATCATCTTCTGACTGTGTGTGGCCATCATTTATTGACTGCACTCACCATACCAGCTTAGTGGTTCGCTATGGTGAACACAAATGTAGATACTTATATATAACGTGTGTATAGAGTGTGATAACAGCGAGAGGAGTAGGTTGGGAGCCGCCATTTTGGTGAGGGAGGAGCAGCGTCTGCACGACTTGGCATGGTGTTTACTGATGGCCATTATGGTCTTTGGGCACCATACCAGCTTATTTGTTCAGGTATGGTGAAAAACAGGTAGATACTTATATATAATGTGTTTATATAGCGTAATAACACCACAAACAATATTGTTGGAGGACAAATATTAGTGCGTCTGGCCTTGAGGGCGGCCGCCGATCAGCTGACTGTGTGAGTAGCTACGTCTTATGGCATTTACTCACCATACAAGCTTAGATGTACAGTTATGATGAACAAAACATGTAAATATGTATATATAACGTCTGTGTATAGTGAATAAATACAGAAAGAGTATTGTGGGAGGTGAATGAGGGTGAGTGAGGTGGTGTTGAGGAAGGGAGTGGCAGTGAGTGGCTCTCTGGTGTGTTTGGCTATCACTCCTCATTGCTTTTTGACTCACAAGACCAACTTAGTAGTTCGTTATGGTGTACAAAACATGCAAATACTTATATATAACCTGTGTATATAGTGTAACAACAGCAAAACTATTTGTTTAATGAACATAATAATTGAATCACTAATATGCACACCATAATTTTGAGTATAGCGATGGTTCACACATTTTATAATATAAATATACCACAATTCACTGTATGGAATAATATTACTGCAAAAAAATTAAGAAAAAATCAGAGACATTGAAATAATTAGGTAATAATATATTGGTGGCAACTGCCGTCTGACAGCTCGGGCGGAGCAGACCTCGTCTGGCGAAGGCTCTGCCAACGCCCCTTTTTTGCCACACTTCCCTACCCTATTTCGGCTAAAATATGCCACCTACGATTTTTTTGTTATTTTTTCCGTGATCAGGGAACAAAAATGAACACTTCTATAAGACGAAAGAATTTTTTGGATTTTTGTTGTTGTTGCGCCTGTGGGTGTGAATTCCATTTGGGCCCCTAGCAGTTTGAAGGTTAATAGCTTTTTATTATCCTAATTAAACTAAACTAAATAAAACCGAAAATATACTGTAATATGATAGACATCTGCTATTTGAGAAATTATTTGTTATTGGAACAACTCCAGCGTGAGCGAGTGGACGGGTCTAATCCCTGTACACACAGCACCATGCGTTTCTCGTTTCAATTCGTCGCCACAGTTCAGTGACTATGGCTTCGAAATAATAAAATTAATAAATCAGTTCTAAAATAAGTTTTTTATATCTCTTATTATCCTAATAATGTTACTAATCTAAATATATAACCTAAAAATATATAATATGATGTAAATCCAATATTTGAGATAAATTTATGTTACTGGATCTGGCTTAAACACCAGCCTACTGGAGGGTGTATAGACCTAGTCTGCGTTTATACAGTAGGCACCCAGTGCCGTTACCTTTGTCTGCGTGTGAGTGACGTGTTTGTTCGCCGGTGAAAGAATAATCGTGGAATTTACCATTTTTTTGACTACAGCATTATTAATATACAACAAGATGTCTCAAGGGCTTGCTAATCGTGCTGTATCTGCAAAGAGGAAGAGAAGTTTTTTATCCATTGAGCAGAAATTAGACATGATAGAGAAACATGAACGTGGCTACTCTGTTACTAGGCTGGCAGCAGAATTTAATGTCGGGAAAAGTACGGTGTGTGATATCAAGAGACAGAAAGATAATATTAGGAAGTTTCTTGCTTCGAGTGATAGTGGTGCATTAAATAAAAGGAAAACAATAAAAGGTTCTGCAAATACGAATTTGGACGAAGCTGTGTATAAATGGTTTAACCAGGAGCGCTCTGTGGGGATGCCACTTGGCGGCGACGCCATTAAGACAGCAGCTGATAAATTTGCACAAAAGATGAACATTCCAGATTTTCGAGCAAGTGAAGGATGGTTGCAAAGATTTAAGAATAGACATAATATTAAGAACAGGAAAGTTTGTGGAGAATCATTAAGTGCAGATACTGATTCAGTCGAGCCATTTAAGCATAAATTAAATGATTACATAATAACAAATGATCTAAGGCGTTTTCAGGTATACAATGCCGATGAAACAGGCTTTAATTGGAAATGCTTGCAGAACAACACTTTGGCATCTAGGCTAAATGAGTGTGTTCCTGGCCGTAAGGTAAACAAAGAAAAAGTTTCTGCCATGCTGTGTGCAAATGCAGACGGAAGTCACAGAACAAAGTCTGCCATTGTGGGGAAGTAAAAAAACCCACGTGCTTTGAAAAATTTAATGAACAAGCTACCTGTGGTCTACTACAGCTCTAAAACAGCTTGGTTTACTGGAGATATTTTTGTAGACTGGTTCAAAAATCATTTTTGCAAAGAAGTAAGAGATTTTCAGATAAAGAAGTGTGGAGTGAGACGGAATGATGTCAAGGCATTACTCTTGGTTGACAATGCCCCAGCTCATGTAGGGCTCGGCAAATTAACGTCACATGATGGACGCATCAAATGTATGGCCTTGCCTCCCAATACCACCTCTCTGATCCAGCCAATGGATGTGGGTGTTATATATGCAATGAAAAGGCTCTACAAATGAGCAATGAATAAAGAAATCATGGTGGTGTTTGAGTCAGATGAAGACAAAAGACAAGGAACCGATTCGCGAGGTCAAGCAACACTGGAACGTTACCAAAAATACTCAATTAAGGAAGGCATTTACAATTGAGCTAAAGTTTGGGATGAAGTTCAAGAGTCAACATTAAGAAATTGTTGGAAAAAACTCCTGTTGCTTGATCATGCTGATGAAGTGACTGAGGAAGAAATGGATTTTGAAGGATTTTCAAATGATATTTATCAAGAACTGCGTGCCGCTGGTGAGACGGAGTTGACGCTGAACGATGTGGAGGAGTGGTTAGATATTGATGCAGTCGATCCACCCATTGGTCATTTAACAGATGATGAGATTATACAAAATGTTACTGGCACTGTTGACGACGACGGAAAGGAAGATGAGGATGAGAATGATAGCAGTTTACAATCTGCTACGTGTGCTGACGCATTGTTCTATGTTGAAAAACTCCTTGATATTGTTTCACAAACTGACAATCCAGAGCTACCAGGCTTTTATCAACACCTAAGGACGATGAAAGATATTTGTCTCAAGGACATGACACAAAGAAGGAAACAAATGAAAATGAGTCAATATTTTTCACGATCTAGCAGCAAATCAACCAGTACAGCCGTACCCAGCACCAGCACAGCCGTTCCCAGCACCAGCACAGCCGTTCCCAGCACCAGCACAGCCGTACCCAGCACCAGCACAGCCGTACCCAGCACCAGCACAGCCGTACCCAGCACCAGCACAGCCGTACCCAGCACCAGCACAGCCGTACCCAGCACCAGCACATCCGTACCCAGCACCAGCACAGCCGTACCCAGCACCAGCACAGCCGTACCCAGCACCAGCACAGCCGTACCCAGCACCAGCACAGCCGTACCCAGCACCAGCACAGCCGTACCCAGCACCAGCACAGCCGTACCCAGCACCAGCACAGCCGTACCCAGCACCAGCACAGCCGTACCCAGCACCAGCACAGCCGTACCCAGCACCAGCACAGCCGTACCCAGCACCAGCACAGCTGTACCCAGCACCAGCACAAAAGCAGCTGAAGCCAACACAGCAGCAGCGAGCACCAGCAAAGCTGATGCAAACATCTAAAAACATCGTGTGTGAAGTGAACAATTAGAATAAGTGTTAAATTTAAGTGTGTACATAGTGTTAAAATTAAAGTTGCAATAATTCTAATGTACAATAGTTTTCAAGGACTGTATTGTAGTACTCAACATACAGCAAAACCACTTTTAATAAATACAGTGCTAACGGCTTAATGCACTGCAGTACCTATTTACTGTAGAGCATTCACAACTTCACAAAACTTCAAGATGGACATAACTCCAACAATAAGGTAAATACATGAATTACAGTATTTTTAGTAGAGTAGTAAAATATACAGTACAGTGGTACCTCGGAATGCGATTGTCCCTGTATGCGAGGTTTTCGGAAGGCGAGCAGTATTTACTCCAAAAATTTGTCTCAGAAGGCGAGGGTTACTTCGGGACGCGAGTTTGTTGATACGCGTACAGGCCGACCTAGCGCGTGGTGGTTCGGCGATCGTCGCCCCTCCGCCCCACCGCCCCTCAGTTTACCATTGTCTCTCGCTCAGTGACTACCCCCACATCAATTCTTCTCGCGGATTTTCAGTGTTTTGTTGGATTTTTGGTGATTTGTCTATACAATTTGTTATTATATATCTCACCATGGGTCCCAAGAAAGCCAGTGGTAAGGATAAAGGCCAGAAAGCTCATGTGAGGATGACAATAGAGGAGAAACAAGAGATCATTCGGAAGCATGAGAACGGTACACGTGTTGTTGAACTTTGTAGGCAGTACAACAAAGCCACATCAACAATATGCACTATACTTAAGAAGAAAAATAAGATTATGGGTGCTAAAGTGGCAAAAGGAGTAAGAACATTAACGGCACAAAGACCACAAATACTTGAAGAAGTGGAAAAGTTGTTATTAATTTGGATACACGACAAGGAGTTGAGGGGTGATAGTGTTTCGGAGGCCATTATTTGTGAGAAAGCCAGGGTGTTGCACGAAGACCTTCTAAAGAATACCCCTGCAACGAGTGATGCAGATAAGAAAGAGTTTAAGGCAAGCAGGGGCTGGTTTGAAAAATTTAGAAAGAGAAGTGGTATCCATTGTGTTACAAGGCATGGGGTTATGTGATGTGATTATGGAAGGGGACTCCCCTTCCAAACAGTAACTCCTCTCCTCCTCCCCCCTCCTCACCATCTTCCATACGCCTACAGCACTTGACAGCAAGGTAAGTAATAACTGGAACACAGTTTTGTAGGTTTATTTAGATGAATTAGGTAAATTAGGTATAAAAATTTAGTTTGATGTGGGGTTTTTGGGGTAGTCAGGAACGGATTAATTCATTTCCCTTTATTTCTTATGGGGAAATTAACTTCGGAATGCGAGTTTTCGGAAGGCGAGGCGTCTCCAGGAACGGATTAAACTCGTATTCTGAGGTATGCCTGTACATGATAATATGTACAGTAATATATGATACAATGCATTTTTATTGTGTACAAGAAAAAAAAAGACACTGACGCAAACGCCTCTTGAAGGTCACCTCTTGCAACGAATCCAACGTTCCAACGAACTGGGGGATGGTCCCATATAGTACATTGAATCGAGGTTGTACTGTAATGACATATTATATTGCCGTAATTGAAAACATATGTGTGCGCCTGTGTATACTCAAATATGCAACAATTATTGATACAAAATATGTTCAAACATTATTTGAAACACAATTAGTAAAAAAAATTGGATAAAATGCGCCTAGACATTGTAAATAAATAGCGCGAAAATATATTTGTGACAACTCTGGCTGAGGACCGCGCACAACACCTCTGGGGCGTGTACTGCATGAGCGAACATGCAGATTGTGGCGTCATCGCTGAGCTTTCTGGCTCTATTGCAACAAAAGTAAGTACAATAGAATTTATTTTTTATTTTTCCCGTGATCAGTGAGCACAACTTAACAGACTAGCAAAAAAAAAAATTTTTTTTTTTTTCAAAATGACATGCGCCTGTGGGAATAGCAGGATATTAGACCCCGAGCATGTTAAGGGTTAATATTTATCACATGTAAATTATTATATATCTCTCCCGCCTGCGCTCAAGAGAATACAGATTTAGGCTCTTTAGTTGGTCCCAGTAGTTTAGATGTTTTACTGAATGGATTCTAGCAGTAAAGGATCTCTGCATACTCTCCAGGTCAGCAATTTCTCCAGCTTTGAAAGGGGCTGTCATTGTGCAGCAGTACTCCACTCTAGAGAGCACTAGCGTCTTGAAAAGTATCATCATCGGTATAGCATCTCTAGTGTGAAAGGTTCTTGTTATCCAACTGGTCATTTTTCTTGCAGTTGTGATGGCTACTTTATTGTGTTCCTTGAAGGTAAGATCTTCTGACATGAGTACACCCAAATCTTTTACATTGCCTTTTCGTTCTATGTTATGATTTGACTGAGTTTTGTATATGGTTTTCGTTTTTATATTTTCATTTTTTCCGTAGTGCATGAGCTGGAACTTATCTTCATTAAACACCATATTATTTTCTGTAGCCCATAGAAAGACCTGATTTACATCTGATTGGAGGTTTGCCGTGTCATCTATGTTGTCTACTCACATGAAAATCCTAGTGTCATCTGCAAAGGATGTTACAGTACTATAGATTGTGCTTTTGTCTATGTCCGATATGAGAATGAGAAAATGTACTGAAGCAAACACAATACCTTGGGGGACTGAGCTCTTCATGGTTGATGGACCAGATTTTATTTTATTGACTATTACACAATGGGTTCTGTTAGTCATGAAATTTTAGATCTGTCTGCCTATTTTTCCGGTAATTCCTTTTGAGCGCATTTTATGTGCAATAACACAGTGTTCACATTTGTCAAAGGCTTTTACAAAATCTGTGTAAATTACATCAGCTTTTTGTTTGTGTTCCATGGCATCTAATGCCATGTCATAGTGGTCCAGCAACTGTGACAGGCAAGAGCGCCCTGTTCTGAAATCATGTTGTCCGGGGTTATGGAGATGCTGTGATTCCATGTATTTTGTGATCTTACTACTTGGCATTCTTTCAAAGATTTTTTATGATGTGCGATGTTAGTGCTATCGGTCTGTAATTTTTTGCATCTGCCTTATTTCCTTCTTTATGGAGTGGTGCTATCTCTGCTGTTTTTAGTATGTCAGGGATAACACCATCATCTAGGCTTGGTCTCCAAAGAATGTACAGTGGCACCTCGACCTACGATTGCTCAGACTTATGATAATTTCGAGGTACGATGTAAATTTGACCGAAAAATGCGACATGACTTATGATTGTGTCGTCGACTAACGATATTTGTTGGTACACGTTTGGGTCGACCGAGCACGTGGTTCCCGGTCACGTGGGAACATAGTGACAATCACGCCTATAAGAAATTCTGTTTTTGTGGTGATATTTTGGTTTTTGAACATAAAACTGATTATTATATATCACGCCATGGGTCCCAAGAAAGTCAGTGGTAAGGTTCAACATACGAAAACGCATGTAAGAATGACTATAGAACAAAAACAAGAGATCATTTGTAAATATGAAGATGGTGTATGGGTTGTTGAACTAGCTAGGCAGTACAACAAATCTCAGTCAACTATATCCACCATACTTGCTAAGAAAAAGGACATTATGAATGCTAAAGTGGCAAAAGATAAGTGCCAGATAAAGCTGTAGAACTGTATTGATCTTTTTAATGACAGTGTGATGCCTCACTACAGGCAAGTGTTCCAAAGAAGCGAAAAACAATCTTCAATGGAACATTTCCTTGTGAGAAAAGTGAGAAAATCAAGTAGTGAGCCACAACCAGGACCTAGTGGTATGCAGGCAAAATGTAGGAGAGATTACCCTAGAGAAAATATCACTGCCTGATGTGTTAATGGAAGGGGACTTCCCTTCTAAACAGTAACACTACTCCTCCTTTCCCCCTCATCACCATTTTCCATACGCCATCAAGAGTCCTCCATAAAGGTAAGATAAACATATGTACTGTATTGTAGTTAGAGAAAAAAATTGTATTTTGTATAAAATGTATTTGTTAGTTAATATTTTGGAGGGTGGGGAACGGATTAATTCCCCTTATTTCTTATGGGAAAAATCACTTCAACTTACGATATTTCGACTTACGATACACCTCTGGGAATGGATTACCATCGTAAATCGAGGCCCCACTGTAAAGGACTTGCGATAGTGGTATTTTGCAGTTCTTTATGAATATGGAGTTCCAAGAATCTGGTCCTGGTGCAGAGTGCATAGGCATATTGTTTATGGATTCTTCAAAATCCAGTGGGAATAGGGTGACATCTGATATATGATTTGATGTTGGTATCATATCCATGAAAAATTCATTTGGGTTATCAACCTTTAGTTTGTTAGTGGCTCGCTGAAAACAGTCGTACTGCTTCCTCAGTACTGTATCTTGCTCATTTCTTTGTTGTCATCAGTGAAAGTTCCATCTCCCTTTCGCAGGAGCCCGATTCTAGATGTGGTTTTTGATCTTGATTTTGCATAGGAGAAAAAGTATTTTGGATTTCTCTCTCTCTTACTAATGACTTTTGCTCTCTTTGCCTCTTGTGGGTTTCGTATGATTCTTGTAGCTTTAGTTCAGTTGTTTGTATTTCTCTACCTAACCTTCTTCACCGTTCTTGAGATAGGGTGCAACTCTCAAGTTGTTCCGTGATTCATTTTCTTCGCCTATAGAGGGAACGACGTTCTCGTTCCAATCTGCATCTCTTCCTCTTTTTTCTTAGGGGTATGGGGTTTGAGCATATTTCTAATGCTACTAAGCTTATTTTTTCCCAGGCACTGGTTCAAGTTTGCATTTTTTAGCTGTTCTTCCCAGCTTATTTCTGTGAAGTCTTGGTTTATTTGCTCCCAGTTTATGTTTGTTATTGAAGTTGAATTTGCTGAAATCTCTTCCACCAGGAATCAGGACTGGTTTTGAAGGTCTATTCCCCATGCTTGTCAGAACTTCAATTAAGTTGTGATCTGAGTAACAGGTATTTGTAATCATTGTTCCTGATCAATTCATCATTATTGGTGAAAATGAGGTCCAGCATGTTCTCCTTCCTAGTTGGTTCTACTCTTTGCTGGTTTAAGGCAAACCTGTCGCACATCTGTAGCAGGTCATTTGCATATGTGCCTATTCATTTAGGCTACTTCCTGGTATTCTTTCTGATATAATTGTATTAGGTTCTTACTGGAGTAAGACAGAACAGCCTCCAATAGCAACAGGTGGACCCATTGTGTGATCAACACCATCAATACATTCGATATAACAAACACAATCACTGAGAAGGGTGGCGACAAAATACATGCTGACTTTGTTATGCAAGCCCCTTGGGAATCGCTGCCAGCTTATGATTAGAGCTCTTGAAGGAAAAAAGAACCAGACTAATCCTCATCTGCTACGTAATATTGCACAAATGCATATAGAAGCAAACTTGGCATCTGACAGCTTCACATACTTCACAGATGGATCAGTAGACCAGCAGGGACAAGAAACCGGAGCTGCAGTTAAAGCAGGAAACTCTGTAAATAGTTGGAGAATCTCAAATGGGGTGTTCGACTTTACAAACAGAGATGCTAGCCATTCAAAAGGCTTTGGAACATGCTCTTGCTGAACACCGACAACATGTTATCATACATGCAGATTCAAGAACTGCCATTGAAACCTTGCAACAAGAACACATACATAATAACTTCCATCTGATCACAAATGTCATATCATTAATGCAAACACTCAAACGACAAGGCCGATAGGTACTTATCAACTGGGTGCCAAGTCATGTGGGAATAGTAGGAAATGACATTGCAGACAAAGCTGCAAAACTTGCAACTAAGAGAAGAAATATAGACATTTACATACCACAGAGTCTATCACAGATTAAGAAAGTAATTAGAAACAGAGCAATGCAAATAACCTACAGTGACCACAACACAGCAGTTGCAACATCAGGATCTGCAGGTTGGTATAAGAATTCAACCAACTACGAACCACTTAGTTTGATGAAAGGGAGCAGTAGAACAACAGAGGTACACTTACATCGCATCAGGTTTGGATACCCATGTGCATGGGAAATAGGCTTACAGGTTCTGGAAGATGAGAGGAAATGTCAGCACTGTGGAGAAATGCCCAGCAGACCACTGGAACATTATTTAACACAGTGCAGAGCTACAAACCCACTAAGATTTCAACTTAAGATTCAACAGAGCAGAAGTTGTTGTTAAACACATAGGACAAAATCTTACTGAAGCGACCATATGAATCATAAATACTCGTACTCCGCCAAAGTAAAACAAAAACAAGGAACACTTAGTGGGCCAGCCAGAGGCTTAGGGCCCGCGCAGAAATATCCCTGCCCCCCCCCCAAAAAAAAAAGCTAGATTCTTCCATTTCAGGTGCCGTAGGTTGAAGTCCCCAAGCAGAATGATGTTTGGGGCTGGATTTGTGAGGTTTTCTATGCAGTGTTCTATTTTCATTAGTTGGTTTTTAACCCTCAGGCCGCTAAGGGTCATAATGGCTTCAACACCTATGGGTGCAACAAAAAAAAAATTGAAAAAATTCTTTTGTCTTGTAAAAGTGTGCATTTGTGTTCCCTGATCACGGAAAAATATAACAAAATAATCGTAGGTGGCATATTTTGGCCACAATCAGGTGGGGAAGTCTGGCAAAAAAAACAGCGTTGAATGTAATGAAACGCCATTTTCTGGGTGAGTCCCGGAGGCTCCCCGGAGCTATCCCAGGCTGATATGCTAATGTCAGACTTTGGCATCAGTCATGTGTATGGAGTTCTTAGGCCTATCGGGGACCACGGCCAGAACCGGGCCCCCTCAGAGAGGCAAGGGGAGCAATGGCCTATAGAAGCCCCCGTGTAGTTGGAAGCATTCTATGTCTGCCATCGACCGGAACAGGCACCCAGAAAGGTAAGCGCCCCAAAACAAACCCCTATTCTGGTTAAAATTGCTACCTAAAACCGAACTAGTGGATAGAACTCCCCAACCGAAAACAAGCAAACTAGTGTGACGTCACACACTGCCGCGCCGCTGTCTGCGCAGCTCCCCCCTCCCCTGGGAGGGGGAAGGGGGAGCCCCAGACCCCCCGCGCCGGCTACCCACACCTCAGTTCTTGAGGCTGGATGTCAAAAACGCGAAAAACCGCCGACCGGAGGGAGGGAGGGATGCCGGGGAGCCTCCGGGACTCACCCAGAAAATGGCGTTTCATTACATTCAACGCTGGTTTTCTGGGGGGAGCCCCGTCGGCTCCCCTGGAGCTAACTACCCACAGACAGAAAAAGAGGGACTTACCCGGGAGGCGGTCATCGCTCACCCCTCAACTCGAAGCCGAGACAACTGGTTGCAACCGCCGACCCAAAGCAACACAGGCCCGACGAGGCCCAGGGACATTCACAAGGTAACGGGCAGCCAGGACCCTGTTCGACCGCCAAAATCCCCGCGCCCGAATATCAGACCAAGACATATTCCCAAAGACGGCAGCAAGAGCCGCGAACTTACGAACGTCATGGGCACGGGGATAGACCGCAGGCTGGCTGGACCTAATAACCCTGCGGATGACCTGAGAGACCCGAACCCGCGAACAGGGAAGAAGGGAAACCGGATCAACCCACAGCGCGTCCCCGGACACAGAAGCTGTGGCGCGCAAATAACGGCGAAGCGCCGCAACCGGACACAAAACATGATGCACCCCCCGGCCTGACCAACCAAGCATCAACCACCCATGGACCCCTCCGGAACGCAGCAGTCTCATTCTTCGCCAGAAAAGAAGGAGACGGCTGCAAACGAACAAAACTATCACCACGACCAAAAGAGCAGAAACCCCTGCGCCGGAGGAGAGCATAAAGCTCCCCTACCCGACCCCCAGAGGCCAAAGCCAACAAGAAAAGTGCCTTGGAAAAACAATCCTGGACCGAAGGGGCCACAACGAAACGAGGAGATGAAAGGAAGCGAGCACTCTATCCAAAGACCAGGACGGCTCAGGCGACGCATGAGCAGGCCGGAGGTGAAACAATGCACGAGACAGCTTGCGAAACGGCGCAGACGTAACATCGATACCGAAAGCAAGGTGAAGCGGCTCCGCCAGCGCCGCACGATACGAAGCGACAGTGTTAGGCATAAGATGACGGTCCTGAAACAACCACGAGAGGAAGGACAAGACCACCCGAACAGACAAGGAGCTAACACGACGAAGACGCAAAAAGAAACGGAAGGACCGCCAGGAAACTTCATACTGCCGCCGAGAAGAAGCCCTCAGGTGGGACACCAACAAGGAGGCCACCTGATCACCATAGAGATGATGATAGACTCGAGTCAAAAAAACCATACGCGAAGACTCGAGGAGAAGATCGAACCAGCTACGTGACGTACCGGCCCGATCTGCTGAAAGAGGCGGAGCCGCGGGAAAACCCTCGGGTTCGGACACCGAGCAACCAGCGCCTGAAACCAAGGCTGGGCCGGCCACCAAGGGGCCAGAAGGACAACTCTCCCCCGGTAAGTCTCTAAGCGAGTCAGGACCTGGAGCAACAGCCGAACCGGGGGAAAGAGGTACAGGAACCCCCACCTCGACCAGTCTAGCCGAAAGGCATCGACCCCGATGGCCTCGCAATCGGGGAAGGGCGCCGCATAAACGGGAAGACGCCGCGACCACGCCGACGTGAAGAGGTCCACTTCGGGGCACCCGAACGTCTGGCAAAGCCAACGGAAGGACTCGTCGTCGACCGTCCACTCCGTGGAGAGGGGAACGAAGCGAGACAGGGCGTCGGCCAAGACGTTGGACACGCCCCGTACGTGAACCGCCAGGAGAGCCAAACCCCGAGAACTCAGCAGACGAGTCACCCGAAGCGACCAACCCCAAAGAGACAAGGACCGCATCGAACCCCCGCGGTTCAGGCAATGAACCACCGGAGAGCAGTCCGAATGGAGCCGAATCGTCGATCCGCGGGCCACCCGAATCCTCCCCAGAGCAAACCACACTGCCGCGAACTCCCGCACCATACTGTGAGCTCGACGGAAGGACGGATCCCAATGCCCCTGGCCGGCCTGGTGAGCACTGGTCACAAAACCCCAGCCGAGAGACGACGCATCCGTGTACACATCGAGCGAGGGCTCGGGTAGGCGCCAAGGCACTGAACCCCGAAAAACCCGAAGAGGAAGCCGGTGACGCAGCAACCGACGCAAGTCCCCCGGGGGTCGAACTCTGCGATCGCGAGAGAGGCGGAAGGGGGAACCCCGAAGGAACCAGAACAGCCGTCGAAGCCAAACCCGACCCGGCGGGTAGACCACCATCGCGAAGTTCAGGCTCCCGCACAGCCCCTCGAGCAACCGCCGGGTGACCCGAGGGCCCTCCAGAAACAGACGAAGGCGGGACCGCAGCCGCAGGAGAGACTCCGGAGGGAGAGACAAGGAGGCGGTTCGAGAGTCCCACACGAGACCCAGCCCAGTCCGAACCTGAGAGGGAACCAGATGGGACTTCCTCCAGTTCACCAAGAACCCGAACCCGGCGAGCTGGGAAAGAACCAAATCCCTGGCTAGCAAGCAAGCTGACTGGCTGGGAGCCCAAACCAGCCAGTCGTCGAGGTAGGCCAACACCCGAACACCTAGGAGACGCAAACGAGCCACCACAACCCGTGTAAGGCGTGTGAACACGTGAGGTGCCAGGTTCAACCCGAACGGGAGACAACGAAAGCGGTAACTCAGACGCCCCACTACAAAACCGAGCCAGTCCCTGAACCGCGGATGAATCGGGACATGCCAATAAGCGTCCCGGAGGTCCAGGGACACCATCCAAGCTCCCGGCTCCAAGAGGAGCCGAACCTGAGACAGCGTAGTCATCCGAAAGGAGGGGCAATGAACCCAGGGGTTCAGACGGGACAAGTCCAGAATGAACTGCAGGTCCGCGCAGTCCCGTTTCGGAACCGGAAACAGACGGGAAACCCATCTGAGGGACGACGTCGTTTCGACGACGCCCAAGCGTACCCACTCCAAGACGACTCGACAGAGCGCAGGGGAAGAAGCCTGCCCTGCCAGCCCCGACCCCCCAAAGGGGGGAGGGGCCACCCAACGCCACCGCAGGCCGCGAGACACGACCCGAAAGGCCCACGAATCGTGGGACCAGGCGCGGGCGAACAGCGCAAGCCGCCCCCCCATCGCCCCGTCAAGGGGGCAAACCGCGAAAGGGCCGGCGACCCTTACGAGACCCAGAACCCCGCACAGCACGAACACCGCGCCGACCAGACGAGGGAGGGTCCACAGGAGGAGCCAACCCCAAACCTGACACCAGAGGCCTACCACGACGAGAGGAACCCCGAGCCCTGGCACGACCCTTCCGGGAAGACCCACCCCGGGACCCCCGGAAAACCAACAAGTCCGACATCGGACGACAAGCCGCCGACGCAGCCTGAATAAACTGCGCCACGGCCGACTCCCCAAACAGGAGAGGACAAAAAGGTGAAGAACACCTAAGAGCCAGAGCCCAAGCAGATTCCACGGAGGAACCCAGCACCGCCTGCCGACACGCGAGACGGGAAGCATAGAACAGGGAAACCGCATCCCGCAAAATCGGCGTGAACAGCTTCAACAAGGCAGCCGACGAACGCGCAGCCGAGGACAAGGTGCCGGACCCCGGGACGGACCCAAGCGTCCCCACATCCTCCACGAGCCAATCCGAAGACAGCTCCAGGAGGGAAAAGAACCGCAACGCCGAACACAAAAGGCCCCGGGCGCGCAAGTCCTCCGCCACGAGCGCCGCCGAAAGGGAGGGAACCTGCACATGGAGCTGAATAACGCCCACATCGCGGGGAAGGGCAGGGGCAAACAAGCACTCATTCAGGTACTCAAGTTCACCCCCCAGGAAAACCTGAAGCACCGTGGAAGCTTCCCGCCACTCCAGCGTGCAGGAATGACAGAAGGAATGCCAGGAATCCAGACCAAACAAGGGGCAGTCTGCTAGCCAGGACGACTCCGGAACCTCGTAACGGAGCCAGAAAGGGAACGAAGTCCCAAACCTGAACGTGGACGGATCCATTTCCGAGGCATAATCCGGGTCACGCAGGAGGTAAGCTGCAAAGGCTGCTCGCACCACACCAGGTTGGATGCGATAAGCCGAAAACCTCCGGAAGGACGGAACCGACGTACCCGGGGGAACACGGAACCGAACCCGGGGAGGGGCCGACACCAAATCCAACTCGTACGCAGAGGGGGGAAAAGAAAACCCCACTCCTTGTAACAATAAGCCCCGCTCAGTGGGAAGAAAAACCCAGGCGGGGTCCAGCGGGGCCCAAGGCCCCCAAGTCAGCCCCTCCCCAGCCTCGAGGTCCGTCACCACAGGACCCGAGGCCGAGTCCTCTCCCCAAGCCCCGACCCCACAAGACAAGGACGGTGCAGCCGGAAAAGCTGGAGGAAGGGGGGCCCACTGGTCAGACCCTGAAGCTTCGGCCGGGAGACAAGACTCGAATGCCTCTGCCGCCCCCCCGGAAGGGGCAACCCCCGAAGCTGCCCGAGTCTCGAGATCAAGTAACCCCTGCTCCGACCCCGAAACCCTCAGACGCTTCGGGGCCGGAAGCAGGGGCGGGGGACCAGAACGAACAGAAGGGAAAGGACGAGGAGGAGCGGACTGAACCAGGATCGAAGCGACCCCCACCCCCAAGTCCGGGTCTCGAAAAGCAAAGCGGGGCAGCCCCGGGGCATCCGGGGAAGCAACCAACCGAGCGCGTTGCAACAGACGAAACCTAGACTGCAACGCACGTGCCGCCTGTACCCGAATAGAATCATCAGAGGATTGGGTAAATTGAGTCACAAGCAAGCAGCAACACTCACAGGACTCAGGGTCGAAAGTATCACCGACCCAACAGGCAGCGTGGCAGAGGCAAAAACAATGAGGGTCACCCTGAGACAAGGGGACCGAGCAACCCTCAAACTCGCACACAGCGAGTGGGGACTCCGGGGTCACATCCATCGGACCCACGCGCCCCCTAGGGGATTCCCAGGGTCCTGAGCGTTTACTTGAAGAGGACTCGCGCTCAGGTAGTCCCAGGCAGGGTGCTGCAAACCGGCGCCCAAAACTACCAAGCAAACTTCTAAAGCTGAACCCCAGGGACGTGTACACTCACGGGGACCTAGCAGGGGGCGCCACCGAGGAGAACAGTGGAAGGGAAAAACAAACTGAATAAAATGACAGAACCCCCCACCAGGCAAAAAGAAAAAGAAAAACAAAACCCCGCAAGAGGACAGCGAATCCCAAGGAACAGAGCCGGCCGCGATGTCGGGAAATACAAGCTGAGCAGCACCCTGCGCCCCTACCAGTGCAAACTGCCTCTTACCTGCCGGTAACAAGGGAGAACAGAACACCCAAGAGCCCAACAGGCGGCCGAAAAACCGAAAGGTAAAACGGACCAGCAGAGGCAGACCCCGAGGAGCCTGTGGAAGGTGGCCCCAAGCCCCAAGGGCAGTACTTACAGGGCACCTAGGGAAGGCAGCCCTAGGCGCATGCAGCCCGAGTACTGAAGATAACTCCTGGCTCTCGCACCCACAAAACTAACACCACACGCAAAGCACAGTGCAGTAGCGACACCGGAGCCAGAGTACACGACCATCGCCTATAGCATCAGCCTCAAGAACTGAGGTGTGGGTAGCCGGCGCGGGGGGTCTGGGGCTCCCCCTTCCCCTCCCGGGGAGGGGGGAGCTGCGCAGACAGCGGCGCGGCAGTGTGTGACGTCACACTAGTTTGCTTGTTTTCGGTTGGGGAGTTCTATCCACTAGTTCGGTTTTAGGTAGCAATTTTAACCAGAATAGGGGTTTGTTTTGGGGCGCTTACCTTTCTGGGTGCCTGTTCCGGTCGATGGCAGACATAGAATGCTTCCAACTACACGGGGGCTTCTATAGGCCATTGCTCCCCTTGCCTCTATGAGGGGGCCCGGTTCTGGCCGTGGTCCCCGGTAGGCCTAAGAACTCTATACACATGACTGATGCCAAAGTCTGACATTAGCATATCAGCCTGGGATAGCTCCGGGGAGCCGACGGGGCTCCCCCCAGAAAAGAGGCGTTGACAGAGCAGTCACCAGACGAGGTCTGCTCCGCCCAAGCTGTCAGGCAGAAGGTGCCACAAAGATATTATTACCTAATTATTTCAATGTCTCTGATTTTTTCTTAGTTTTTTGCAGTAATATTATTCAATAGAGTGTATTGTGATATATAATAAAATGTGTGAACCATCGCTGTACTCAAAATTACTGTGTACATATTAGTGATTCAATTATTATGTTCATAAAACAATAAACAAATAGTTTTGCTCTTATTATACCATATACACAGGTTATATGCAAGTATCTGCATGTTTTGCTCACCATAACGAATCACTAAGTTGGTATTGTGAGTCAAAATGCAACGAGGTGTGACCCCCACATACCAGCCAGCCACTCGCTGCCACTCCCCTCCCTCAACATCACCTTACTTGCCCACATTCTCCTCCCACGATACTGTTTTTTCATTTATTCACTATACACAGACGTTATATATAAGTATTTACATGTTTTGTTCACCATAAGTGTACATCTAAGGTTGTATGGTGAGTAAAGGCAATAAGACGTAGCTACTCACACAGCTGGTGGCGGCCACCCTCAAGGCCAGACGCACTGATATTTCTCCTCCAACAATACTGCTTGTGGTGTTATTATACTATATAAACACTATATATATAAGTATCTACCAGTTTTATTCACCATACCTATACAAATAAGCTGGTATGGTGCCCAAAGACCCTAGTGGCCACCAGTCATGTCATGCAGACGACGCACCTCCCTCACCAAAATGGTGGCCCCCAACATACTCCTATCGTCGTTATTACACTCTATGCACACGTTATATATAAGTATCTACATTTGTGTACACCATAGTGAACCACTAAGCTGGTGTGATAAGTCCAGTCAATAAAAGGTGGCCGCACACAGTCAGAAGACGATGCCACCTCCCTCCCTCCCTCAACATTACGCCTCCCACCATGGAGCACAGCACTAAATATCACCACAATCCTGCAATTATCAGAAACCTGGTCAGTTTTATCACAGTCAGGGGTCTTCTGTAATAATATCATCGCAAAATAATAGCATGAACATATATATTTTGAAATTTTTAGGCGATGCTGTGGTCACAAGCTGAACAGCAGTGCGTTATTTGCATGCACACAGAACGAAGAAACAGGAAGCGAAAATCTCTCTGTACTTGATGCAATGAGAGTGAAGTCGCGCTGTGTACCATGGACTACTGCGTTGATTATTACTCACTTCCAAAGTACTGAGTGTGTAACATAGTGTTTTACTGTGTAAATAGTGTGTGAAACTGTACATATTGTAATTTTAGTGATTTTTTAACAAATAATATTGCAACAATAGACATTTTGTTGTGGACACATTACTGATACATGTATCACAGTTCCATGGAACATTATTAATGTTCTACTGTATTCATATTGTAAAGGACACAAATATGCATCATATACAATAAAAAAACTAATAAACTGCGTTGATAACATAGAACAAATAATTGAAAATATATTTGTGGCAACTCGCGGTGCTTGAATGGCCCGGGCAATCGTGTCTGGGAGCTTCACGCACGGGAAACCAGCTGTGATGACATTACAGTGCACCTTGTCCACATCCCCACAGCCAAAGTAAGTGGAATTTCGTATTTATTTTTACATAGGCATGTTCAGGGAAGGGAATTTATCATTTTACAAAGAAAAAGATTTTTCTTGGAACACTTGATTTCATGCGCACAGGGGGAATGTCACAATAAACTCGGCGCATCACAGTGGTTAAACTGCTGGTGATTTGCCTCCGGTGACATATATACAAGGACAATAACTACATTTAAGATCTTCATTTTGATTATCAGCACTTCCACCATATCATATGTGGTGTTTAGCAGCTCAGTACAGATGAGTGTGTTTTTGATGTAGAGGCTGACCCCACCCTGTAGCCGGTGTTTCCTGTCACATCTGAAAAGATTGTACTCCGAAATCCAAATTTCACCATCATGGTAAGCCTTGGTGCGAGTTTCCGTTAGGGCTGCAAACACTTCATTTGCCTTATGTAGGAGGCCATCTATAAATTGCATTTTGTTAGATTTGCATGTTTTTATACCCTGAATGTTGGCAAATAAAAATGATGTTATGTTTGTGGAAGTGTTGAATGCTGTAGTTGGTGTTAATATCTGAGGCTCTGGTAAGGAGGCCACTGTATTTGTGTCTTCTCCAGCATTTGACTGAGTTGATGGTAGAGTCTGGACATTTTTAGCCATTTTTCTCCTCCTCTTGCTAAAAAATTACCCTAGTAAATAGTGTTGTGACTGCTTTCCTCGAGACAGTTTGTTGGTCTTATTCGCCTGGTGCCCCTATATGGAAAGCTGGACATTCCATATTGAAGCACTCTTTCCTATCTAAGGCGTTCTTGTAAAATTCTGGGTGAAAAAATTCACCGCTTTTGGTGCATTTACCTGTACTAAGCAGGATTCTGCACTTTCTGGGGTGATCGTACTTACATATTCCATTTGTTCTTCCCGATATCCCAGGCTTACAGATACCCCTTTTATAATAACGATAGGTTTCGGGCCCTTGTTTTGTTTGTTTTCCTTTGCCAGAGACTGCACTCTGTTGTGGGGCTGCCACCAACACCACCCCTGACACAGAACTCTACTGTAGTGCCGCCCCCGACACAGCACTCTGCTGTGGTGCCTGCCCCGACATGGCACTCTGCTTTGGCGCTGTCCTTGACACTGCACCCAGCTGTGGCGCCGCCCCTGACACAGCACCCTGCTGTGGCGCCGCCCCCAACACAGCACCCAGCTGTGGCGCTGTCTCCAACACAGCACCCTGCTGTGGCGCTGTTTCCAACACAGCACCCTGCTGTGGCGCAGCCCCCAACACAGCACCCAGCTGTGGTGCTGCCCCCGACACAGCACCCTGCTGTGGCACTGCCCCCGACACAGCATCCTGCTGTGGCGCCGTCCCAGACAAAGCACCCTGCTGTGGCGCCGCCCCAACACAGCACCCTTCTGTGGCACCACCCCTGATACAGCACCCTGCTGTGGTGCCGCCCCCGACACAGCACCCGTTTGTAGCATCGCCCCAACACAGCACCCTGCTGTGGCGTCGCCCCCAACACAGCACCCTGCTGTGGCGTCGCCCCCGACACAGCACCCTGCTGTGGCATCGCCCCTGACACAGCACCCTGCTGTGGTGCTATCCCAACACAGCACTCTGCTGGGGCACTGCGCTCTGCTGTGGAGACGCGGAAACTGCGTTCTGCGCTTCATCTGATTGTACCTGGGTGTCATGGACAATTTGTTTGAAGACATTTGAAATTTCTCTGCAGGCATTTATTAGCGGTTCTATGTTCTGCGCAGGAATTTTATCCAGAATTACCATCATCTTCAAGAAAGTAGTATTATCCTTTGAGCAGAGCCAGTACACAGTGTGTTCTCTGAAACCATTTTTCCTTCCATTATTAGTTATGTTGGCACATTTACTGTGTATGACTTCTGGGCAGAGTTGACTCTGCTGGTGATCTACCTTCTTGTGGCATTCTGTGCACAATTTTCTCAAAAACATTTTTACTGAATACTTCTGTTCAGTGATGGTGTTAAAGTAGCGGACCGGTGGGTGTTGTCTGGTGGGTGTTGACCAGTGGGTGGGGAGTGACCAGCCAGGAGGAGGCTGTATGAACGGGCTGTGTTGCCACCTCGTGTCGCAGTCTTAATTTGTTTTGTTCACATGTTAAGAGTACATTGCTTGCATTTTACCAATAGTTATCTTACAGTTGAGGCATCTAGTTTCTTTATCAGGGCACTAGTAACCTGGGTACATTACACTTTTTTGAAACATTACCAGTAAGCATACACACGGTGGGACATGGGCCTACGTCAGGATGGCCCTCATTTACACACAACGGACTTATTTTGTGTGTACAGTACAACCCTTGATTCAACACACTATATGGGACCAACCCCAGTGCGTTGGAGCGTTGGATTCGTTGCAAGAGGTGACCTTCAAGAGGCGTTTGCGTCAGTTGTCCTATTTTTTTGTAAACAATAAAAATGCATTATCATATTATATACTGTACCTACTATACTAAAAAATACTGTTACAGTTGTTATTTACCTTATTGTTGGAGTTATAGGGAGAGAGGCAGGGAGATAGCAGTGAGGGAGAAAGGGTAGGCATTGAGGGAGGGTGAGGAGGCAGTGATAGATGGAGGCATTGAGGGAGAGGGGGCAGGGAGAGAGAGAGAAGGAGGGACGGAGTGAAGGCACTGAGTGAGGGAGGGAAGAAATTGATGGAGGGAGGGGAGGAAGTGATTAATGGATGGAGGCATTGAGGGAGTGAAGGGAGGCAGTGAGGGAGGGAAGGCAGTGAGGGAGGGAGGGAGGGAGGGGAGGCAGTGATTAATGGAAGCATTGAGAGGGAGAGGCAGGGAGAGATAGAAACGGTGAGAGAGGGAGGGGAGGCAATGAGGAAGGAGGGAAGGCATTGAAGGAGGGAGGGAGGGAGGGAAGGCATTGAGGGAGGAAGGGAAGGCATTGAGGGAGGAAGGGAAGGCATTGAGGGAGGGAGGGAGGGAAGGCATTGAGGGAGGGAAGGGAGGCAGTGATGGATGGAGGCATTGAGGGAGAGAGATAGAAGCAGTCTGGGAGGGAGGGGAGGCAATGAGGGATGGAGGGAGGGAGAGATTGAAGGCATTTAGGGAGGTAGGGGAGGCAGTGGTTGATGGAGACATTGAGTGGAAGAGATAGAAACAGTGAGGGAGGGAGGGAGGGAATGCATTGAGGGAGGGAGGAAAGGCAGAAATGGATGGAAGCATTTAGGGAGAGAGATTTAGAAGCAATCTGGGAGGGAGGGAGGGGAGGCAGTGATTGAGGGAGAGAGAGATGGAGGGGCAGGAGTGCTGATCGTGTGATGTTGCCAAACCCTCCCAACCATACTGCATTAAAATTTATAATCTTATCTGTACAATATTTATGCCAAAATATGTTAATTTTCGTCTATTACTATACAACCATAACCCTTTAGTTGCGCAAGACATCACATGATGTGCTGAGTGACTGCAGTAAATTGTACTCGGCATCATATGATGTTTTGGAGTACCAGGCAAGATTTAAATGGCTCGTGGATACACGGGGTTCACCACACCTTCATCAGGGCTCATGTAAACAGACGCCATTTATAAAAAAAATCGTGGGCGAAATTCCCGGGTGTGAGGGGCCTCAGTATTGAGTGAGCTACCAAGCCTGACGCACGCAGCATGAGCTCACAGCACTGCCGTTCAGCTTGTGACCACAGCATCGCCTAAAAATGCCATAATATACATGTTCTTGCTATTATTTAGCGATGATACTATTACAGAAGACTCCTGACTGTGATAAAACTGACCAGGGTTCTGATAATAGCAGGATTGTGGTGATATTTAGCGCTGTGATCCATGGAGGGAGGAGTAATGCTGTGGGAGGGAGGGTGGTGGCGTTGTCTTCTGACTGTGTGTGGCCATCTTTTATTGACTCCACTCACAATACCAGCTTAGTGGTTCGCTATGGTGAACACAAATGTAGATACTTGTATATAACGTGTGTATAGAGTGTAATAACAGCAATAGGAGTAGGTTGGGAGCCGCCATTTTGGTGAGGGAGGTGCGTCGTCTGCACGACTTATCATGTTGTTTATTGGTGACCACTATGGTCTTTGGGCACCATACCAGTTTACTTGTACAAGTATGGTGAATATAATGTGTGTATATAGCGTAATAACACCACAAACAGTATTGTTGGAGGAGAAATATTAATGCGTCTGGCCTTGAGGGCGGCCGCCACCAGCTGACTGTATGAGTAGCTACGTCTTTGTGCCTTTACTCACCATACAAGCTTAGATGTACACTTATGGTGAACAAAACATGTAAATACTTATATATAACGTCTGTATATAAAAGCAAAAACAGTATGGTGGGAGGAGAATGGTGGCAAGTCCGGTGAGGTGAGGGAGGGAGGGAGTGGCAGCCAGTGGCGGGCTGCCACTGCCACTCAGCATACCAACTTAGTGGTTCGTTATGATGAACATGAATATCGATACTTATATATAATGTCTGTATATAGTGAATAAAAGCAAAAACAGTATGGTGGGAGGAGAATGTGGGTGACTTGAGAGAGGGAGGAAGTAGCAGCAAGTGGCGGGCTGCCACTGGCTGCCACTGCCACTGTCACTCAGCATGCCAACTTAGTGGTTCGTTATGGTGAACACTAATGTAGATACATATATATAACGTTTGTATATAGTGAATAAAAGCAAAAACAGGATGGTGGGAGGAGATTGTGAGGTGTTGAGAGAGGGAGTGGTAGCGAGTGGCGGTCACTTCTCGTTAATTTTTGACTCATAATAGCAACTTAGTGGTTCGTTATGGTGAACAAAACATGCAGATACTTATATATAACCTGTGTATATAGTGTAATAGCTGACAAAGTATTTGTTCACTGTTTGATGAACGTAATTGAATCAACAATATGCACACCATATTTTTTAGTACAGCGATGATTCACTCATTTTATTTTATAAATATATCACACTACACACTATTGAATAATATTACAGCAAAAAACTACTAAAAATCAGGGACATTGAAATAATTAAGTAATTATCTCTTTGTGGCAACTCCGGCCTGACAGCTGGCGAGCTGGGACGCACGCTGAGTCAGCACCTGTTTTTTGCCAGACTTCCTCACCCTATAGCGGGCAATATATGCCACTTACGAGTTTTTTATTATTTTTCCCCATGAACACAAATTAACAGGTTTAGAAGAAAAAATATTTTTTTTTTTGTATGCGCCTGTGGGTGACACATGCTAAATAGCCAGGCACCATTTAATCATTAACATGTTTTATTCCTTTCTGTTTATTAATTAAACAAATGGTTTTATATATGAATTCTGCACAGTTAGCATCTGCGAGAGCAGGGACCAGACAGACTGTGTGGGATCTAGGAGGGTGGGGGAGAGGTCTTGGTGGGTGCGAGGGACTGGCTCCCTCCGACCCCGTTAGTGATTCCCTACTATATGACTTGCAGTTCTCATGTTATGAGGGAGGGAGAGACAGTAAGGGAGGTTGAGCCAGTGAGGGAGGTTGAGCCAGTGAGGGAGGGAGAGATAGTAAGGGAAGTTGAGCCAGTGAGGGAGGGAGATACAGTAAGGGAGGTCGAGCCAGAGAGGGAGTGAGAGACAGTAAGGGAGGTTGAGCCAGTGAGGGAGGGAGAGACATTAAGGGAGGTTGAGCCAGTGAGGGAGGTTGAGCCAGTGAGGAAGGGAGAGATAGTAATGGCAGACAATCACAATCAGAGAACACTGTATGAACATCAGAGGTCCACGGTTGTTCAATGTCCTACCAGCGAGCATCAGAAATATTGCAGGAACAACCGTGGACATCTTCAAGAGGAAACTAGATAGTTTCCTTCAAGGAGTGCCGGACCAACCGGGCTGTGGTGGGTATGTGGGCCTGCGTGCCGCTCCAAGCAACAGCCTGGTGGACCAAACTCTCACAAGTCAAGTCTGGCCTCGGGCCGGGCTTGGGGAGTAGAACTCCCAGAACCCCATCAACCAAGTAATGGAGGTTGAGCCTGTGAGGGAGGGAGAGACAGTAAGGGAGGTTGAGCCAGTGAGGGAAGTTGAACCAGTGAGGGAGGGAGAGACAGTAAGGGAAAATTTTATTTTCAATGTGTCAATATAAAGGGAATTTAACATTTTCTGTCCCATATCTGTCCACTCTCACTCATCTTGTTTCATGACAGAAATGTCTATAAGAAGATTTCAACCCATGTAGCTAGCTATTCAGCTTCTGCCTTTAAATTCATTTCCAAAGATACGTGTACCACAAATCAATTTTTAGTTTAGTTCATTTATTATGCACTCCATACCCATCTTGTGGGTGGTAGTGGAAAGGGTTACAGAGGCACATAATGGGCTCAGGGACTGAACCCCACAATTCATTTAGCTAAGCAAGTTACAATCTTGATGAGCTAGTTACAAAATTCAATATAAGTCATCACATCAACAATGGGTTCGAGATCGACCTCAAGTACAGGTTCTAAATTAAGCAACTGACATATGTGGAGAGCTAGTGTCAAAATTTATATGTTTGTCCTGCACACCGCCCCCCATCCAGTGGGCAGCGGTGGATAGGTTACAATCACTCAGTTACTACCTACAGTTAGCAAACTGGGGATATTTGGCTAAAATTTCTGGTAGCAGATCATTTTGAATGAAATATTTACACATCGCTGGAACATTGATTATAGAATTGTCTCTAAATTCACGTATCTTTTCGCACTCCATCACATAGTGACGGAGGGTGTGCGAATAATTTTGTTGACACAGTTTACATTTGGTCAGGTCTACATCGGCAGATAATGAGAATTCCCAGAGATACTTGTAACCGAGTCTAAGCCGAGCAGTAGTAACATCTAGAAGTCTGCTGATTTTATTGGATGATCCATAGATGTGTGGCTCCTCTTGCATGATAGCATGATGATAGATGGAATTACTGGTGTCAATTTCACTTTGCCTCAGATCTACAAGATCTTGTTGAAGTTCTTGGTGTACTGCTGCTCTCAGATTGCTCAAACCTAATATCTACAAGATTTTATTGAAGTTCTTGGTGTTCGCCGACCATAGAAAATGTACGGCGAGGGTCCGACGCTCTCACAATTACAGCCATCGCCGAGTGGTGTCTACCAGGCGACAGTGTTGTGTGCAAACTTCATATACCATAGAGAAGCTTCGTGACTTCTGCACATGATGTGGCAGACAGCCCTCCATCACTGTTAATGATAATCGCTACAGGAAGACGCGATCAAGTATTTTCAGCTGTACTGGCCAAGACTGGTGTGCCCCCCTGACTGAGAAAATCTATTTTGTTTAGCTACTCTGGACTGAGGACAAATATGAGGGCACAGGAAGACAAATAAGATTTCCTGGGCCACGCATTTTCCTTTGTCTCTGCTTGTCTCCTGAATTATAGCAGAACTGCCTTTCCACAGGGAAGTTTAGCCTGGACATGGGTCTACGGGGTGGCATCAAACTTCCAGGTCTTAATTAATTACTTCATAAGTATTATATCACCAGCAGAAACTCATGTCACAAGGCAATTCTTGTAATCACCGGGAGAAGATAACCTTAGTACGAACTGCACGGATCATAAAAGAAATGGCAAAATCTCACGCGTGTCCCGAGTGTGGGAAAACATTTAGCCATCTTGGACATATGAAGACTCACAGGATGGTGCATACTGGTGACAAACCTTATGAGTGTCCAGAGTGTGGGAAAGCATTCAGTCAACTTGGAACTATGAAAAGGCACAGAATGGTGCATACCGGTAATAAAGATTATGAGTGTCCAGAGTGTGGGAAAACATTCACTCGTCTTGGATATATGAAGAGCCATAAGATGGTACATACGGGTGATAAACCTCACAAGTGTCCTGAGTGTGGAAAAAATTCAGGCAACTTGGATCTATGAAGATACATAGGATGGTGCATACTAATGATAAACCTCATGAATGTCCTGAGTGTGGAAAAAGATTCAATTTCCTTGGTAATATGAAGACTCACAGGATGGTGCACACAGGTGCTAAACCCTTTGAATGTGCTGAGTGTGGGAGAAGATTCAGTTGCCGTAACAGTATTATTAGTCACATGCTAATACATACAGGTGATAAACCTCATGAATGTAATGAGTGTGGGAAAAGATTTAGGCACCGTAACAGTATAAGACGTCACATGCTATTGCATGTGAATCGTGAAAGTCGCTAACATTTTGAAATTGGGTAAGAAATCATTCAAGTCAATATTAAAAAAGCAGAGGATGGTACATATGACAAGCTTCATGAGTGTCCCAAGTGTAGAAAATATTTAGTTAATCTATTGAAACAGCATGTGAAATAACAAATGTGCATATAAGTGATGAACTTCACTTGTGGCCTGAAGGAAAAGTCTTATTAATCACAGTAATTTTAAAACACACTAGATGGTGTATACCTTTTCAAGTGCCATTTATTTTAGAAGTACAGTATTAGATGAGATAGGCCACTTCTGAAGACATTAACTCACCACTAGTGTAAGCTAATGTACTATTTGGAAATTGTGATCTTCAAAATACTGTGCTATCACCTTGTCAGTTCGATTTCAAAGGTATTTATATTCTCATAGATTTTGTGTAATTACCTGAGTGTAGTTACAGGATGAGAGCTATGCATTAGTGTCCCGTCTTCCCAGCACTCTTTGTCATATAACACTGTGCAACTACTGACAGTCTTGGCCTCCACCACCTTCTCACCTAACTTGTTCCAACCGTCTACCACTTTGTTTGTGAAAGTGAATTTTCTTACATTTCTTTGGCATCTGTGTTTAGTTTGTTTAAATCATGACCTCTTGTTCTTGAAGTTCCGGGTCTTGGGAAATCTTCCCAATCAATTTTATCAATTCCTGTTACTATTTATGTACGTAGTGATCATATCTCTTCTTTTTCTTCTATCTTCTAGTTTTGGCATATTTAATGCCTCTAACCTTGCCTCGTAGCTCTTGCCCTTCAGTTCTGGGAGCCACTTAGTAGCATGTCTTTGCACCTTTTCCAGTTTGTTGATGTGCTTCTTAAGATATGGGCATTATATAACCACTGCATTTTCTAGCTTTGGCCTAACAAAAGTCGTGAACAATTTCTTTAGTATTTCGCCACCCATGTATTTAAAAGCAATTCTGAAGTTAGAAAGCGTGGCATAGGCTCCTTGCACAACATTCTTTATGTGGTCCTCAGGTGATAGTTTTCTATCTAGAATCACTCCTAGATCTCTTTATTAGAAGTCTTTAAAGATTTTCTACATACAGTAATTTATAGATTGTGTTGGGTCTATGTTCTCCTATTCCACATTCCATAACATGGCATTTATTTACATTAAATACCGTTTGCCAAGTGGTGCTCCATATATTTATTTTGTCCAGGTCTTCTTGAAGGGCATGACAATCATCGAAGTTACTTATCCTTCCTATTGTGTTAGCATCATCAGCAAACATGTTCGTATAATTCTGTATTTCATCTGGTAGATCGTTTATGTAGACAATGAACATTACCGGTGCAAGAACTGAACCCTGTGGTACTCCACTTGTGACATTTCTCCAGTCAGATACACTTCCTCTTATTACTGCCCTCATTTTTCTATCAGAAAATTTTTCATCCATGTTAGCAGCTTACCTGTCACCCCTCTAATGTGTTCCAGTTTCCAGAACAACCTCTTATGTGGAACTCTGTCGAAAGCCTTTTTTTTAGGTCCAGATAGATGCAGTCAACCCAACCATTCTTTTCCTGTAAAACCTCTGGCTCGATAATAGAAACTGAGTAAATTTGTTACACAGGATCTTCAAGATCGAAAACCATACTGACAATTTGATATTATATTGTTTGTCTCCAGGTCTTCTACCAATTTAATTTTAATTATTTTTTCCAATATTTTGACTATTACACTTGTCAATGGTACAGGTCTATAATTGAGGGGGGGTGGGGAGGAGGGGTCATCCCTGCTGCCACTTTTGTAGCTTGGAACTATGTTAGCGTTTTTGCACTTGTCTGTTACGACTCCTGTACACAAGGACACCTGAAAAATGATGTAAGGTGGAATGCTGAGCTCAAATGCACATTCTCTCAGAACCCATGGTGAAACTCCATCTGGGCCAACTGCTTTGTTCTTACTTAGCTCCTTGAGCATATTTTCCACTTCATCTCTTAGACACTTCAATGTGCTCTATGTTATTCTCTGGAAATTTTATTGTGTCTGGTTCCCTGAAGATCTCATTTTGTACAAACACACTTTGGAATTTTTTGTTTTATGTTTCACACATTTCCTTTTCATTTTCCGTTTATCTGCCCCCCATTTTCAGCCTTTGAATATTATCCTATTACCTGCAGCTTGCTTTTAATGAGTTTATAGAAAAGGCCTGGATCTGATTTACATTTGTCTGCTATACCGTTCTCAAAGTTCCTCTTTCCTTACTGACGTGTAGTTGTTTGTCGCATCTTTGTATCGCTGGCATGTTTGGGGGTTTGGCCTCTTCCTGTAATGATTCCATGCTTGTGTCTTTTGATCTCTGGCCCTCTCACAATTTCTGTTGAACCAACCCTGTTTCCTGTGTGGAGTACGTGGAGGAAGTGTGTGGAATACGTGTGGAAATACCTGTATTTGTTTTAAGTTTGAAAGTAAAATTCTGCAGCTTGTGGTGTTTATATTAAGTCATTTATTCTTGTGTAGAAATTTGGCTATTTCCACAAATATTTTTGTATTTTTCCAGAGTAAGATAAAACAAAGTTAATAATGTGTTTTGCATATGTATTTTATAAATACTTTCCATTTAGGCCCTCTTAAGAAATATATTCAAAATACAGTGGACCCCCGATTCATTGAACTATTTGCGACCAACCCCAATACGTTGGAGTGAGGAAGTCGTTGCAACCAGAGATCGGGAGGCATTTATTTAATGCTTTTTTGTAGTAATATAAATAGAGAATAATTCATTGTTATATTCAGTATCAAATCATATCAAATCAAATCAAATGTTTATTCAGGCAAAAGTACATACTGTATATACATAAATGATAAGTTACAAACACAATGTTATATTTCTAGATAGAGTTAGTACATATAATGCCTTGCGCCACTAATACACACAGCGTTTCAGGCAAGGTGTCAAATTAATAAAACATGGCAGAAATCAGTACAGTAGTTATACAAGTTGGTCAAAAACAGTATTGTTTGAAAATAGCAAGACATGGGTTGACATTATCAATGTCAATGTGTGTGTAACCCCCACACACTAAATATTGTTGTAAACATTGAACTAAACAATTTTCACTTAAGAATGTCAACCAACAACCTCACACTAAACATAGAAAAGACCTACTACATCTTATTTGAAAGCAAATCATCAAATGCAATTCAGCTTCAGATAGACATTGTTAACATTGTTAACGTGTTAACAATGTTAACATAGTGAAGACAAATCCTAAAGGTTTTTTTCAGTTATATCGAACTAAGACTAGGGAAAGGATAGGTCCATTAAAAACTGAGACAGGTCAAATAACGGATAATGACAAGGAGATGAGTAGTATTTTTAGTAAATATTTTTTATCTGTATTTACTAAAGAGGAACTTAACAATATGCCATCAGCCGAACAAGTCTATGTGGGTGGGGACGAGGACAGGTTGACTAGTTTAGCAATTACCAGTTAGGATGTAATTAAACAAATAGTAAAACTAAAACCAAACAAATCCCCAGGGCTGGATGAAGTGTTTGCCAGGGTGCTTAAAGAATGCAAAGAGGAGCTTTCTGAGCCACTGTCTACCATATTTAATAAATCAATAGAGTTAGGCAGAGTGCCAGAGTCATGGAAGGTAGCTAATGTGGTACAATTTTTAAGAAAGGAGATTAGATCACTTGCGTCAAACTATCGGTCAATTAGCCTAATGTCTATTGTGGGAAAGTTACTTGAATCGATAATTGCAAATACAATTTGTCTTCATCTTGAAAAACATAAATTAATAAATGAGTCGTAGCATGGTTTTACAAATGGCCATCCATGTTTAACAAATTTGCTATCATTTTATTCCTGCATAGTTGATAGTGGTAAGGATTGTGATGTTGTGTACCTTGACTTTAGCACAGCTTTTGATACAGTGCCACATGAAAGACTGATTAAAAAAATAGAGGCTCATGGTATTGAGGGTGCTATATTAAGTTGGATTAGGGCATGGCTATTCCAAAGGAAACAGAGTTAGTATAAATGGGGTTAAGTCAGAGTGGGATAATGTTGTTAGTGGAGTACCTCAAGGCTCTGTCCTGGGACCTCTGCTGTTTATAATATATATAAATGATTTAGATTCAGGTTTGAGTAGCAACATCTGCAAATTTGCAAATGATACAAAAATCGGTAGGGAAATTAACACGGAAGAAGACTCACTATCACTTCAAGTTGATCTAAATAGGGTTTTGAAATGGTCAAAAGATTGGCAGATGCAGTTTAATGCTGATAAATATAAAGTTCTGAGGCTAGGTAATGATGAACTTGTTACAAGATACGAGCTAGATGGTGTTGAGTTTGCGAAGTCGGATTGCGAAAGGGATCTGGGAGTTATGATTAGTAAGAATTTAAAACAAAAGTCGTGAGAACGAAAATCATGGAAACTCAGTCGTTCATTTGTGTGGACCACTCCACCCTAAAACATTATTAGGATAATAAGAGCTATAAAAAACTTATTTTACAAGTGATTTATTAATTTTATTATTTCTAGGCCAGAGGTCATTGAACTGTTGGGGACGAAATCGAACGAAACACGCATGATGCTGTGTACACGGATTAGACCCGTCCACCTGCGCTGGAGTTGTGGTAATAACATAAATAATTTCTCAAATAGTAGATGTCCATCATATTACAGTATATTTTGGGTTTTATTTAGTTTATTTTAATTTAATTAGGATAATAAAGAGCTATTAAAACACTGGTTTTAGAAATTATTTATTAATCTGAAACTTTCAAAGTCATGAGTCACTGAACTATGACGACACGGACGAAGGAAAACCAAGTGAGGTTTACAGTACAGTATTCCCCTAGCTGTCCACCCTCACTTATCTTGTTTCATCACAGAAAATGTCTAAAAGGAGATTTTTCCACATGTAGCTAGTGTCACGGGGGGTGGGCCGGGGCTCCGCTAGCACTCGGCTGCTAGGGGCTCAGAAGGCAGAATACACAGCCCCTCCAACTCCCGGGATTCACCGGAGTCTCCTTGGTCCCACAGGAGAGGACCAGCAATGCCCACCACTGCAGGTCTTTGCTTCCACCACAAAAGGGGGTGCCACTGATTCACCCTGGAAGCCCTTCAGTCAAACATGGGGAAACTGCTGTTAACAGTTCCGGCCTAGACCCGTGAAGGAGTGAAGGAAGACTCAGGCTTACTTTATAACAATAACCTCCCTGAGTCTTGCCTGCCAGACAAAAAGGTTGCAGGAAGTCCTTTCCCGCCTGTCTTCTCTATCTTCTTCTTAACAAGGTCGCCAGCTGGGTTATTATATCTGCACCCCAGCGATGCAGTTCAGTGGGTGTATTATATATTGTTTGTTGCCAGAAGGTTGCTACTTCCATAGATCTGCTATTGGACTGTCGGCCCAGGGTACTCTCTCAGGAAGGTCCGTGTGGCTTTACCTCTCTCTAGCCACTACGTTACTAGTTGCCACCATTCAGGCACTGATACTGATCAGATGGCTAAGGGTACACTTTTATATAAGTCTGTGCTGTTTTTACCACTCTCCAGGCAATAAGAACTTCTATAGAGAACGTAGTGTTCCCTAGGTGGTACTATGATAACCTTTGTGTATGCTCATAGAGAAATATTATAATGGAGGCACACTTAAACACAATGATAAAATGTGTGAATTTACTGATGCAAATTACATGAACACACATATAATCACAAGTAATACATGAATATGAAAATAAGGATAATAAATCTGGAGATCGTCAGCAACTTTTCTTCCATGACCTCCAACACTCCTTCAACTGGGCAGAAAGACAGGAGTCACACACTCTCACAGGAGGGCCTCTTCACCACCTCTTCTTCACTGTCCTGCCGTCCATACACACTGTCCTCTCTGACAGTCCTGGACACAAGCTGCCTTGCAGCCTATTCTACTACTAAAGTATTAATGTCCTATTGCCACATAAATAAGTAAATATTGTGGCCTAACTAGCCTACTCACACAAGGGGTAATGGGAGGGAAAGTGATCTACCTTTACATTCCTGGCTCATGACGCCTGTCCCTCGATGGTGTGAGGTTCCCATGCTTCCTGAGTCGCTCCTTGACGATCCAGGAACGTTCCACAGGTCCTCAGGTGTCGTGAATCCTTCGCGTCGTCGCCGTTCCAATCCCTGAGATTCAGCTACCCCAATCCTGGTTCATCAATGGGCACTGAGCTAATCACTATTTTCACACACTCGCCCCTTCCACAAGGCGTTGCTCCTTGTCCTAGGAATGGTGTCGTCCTTCCAAAACCCTCAGTGGATGTGACCCGGTCACAGCTAGGCCTGCCCGCCACACCTTCCAGGCCCTCAACGTCCAGCGTCGTCGCTGAATATTTTCCAAGTTTGGCACTCTTTTGCTCAATAAACTTGGTTCCTTTTTGCTTCCCAGAAGTGCGGGGTCTCCAGTATATAAGGTGGGCTGCGATGGCTAGCTCTAATCCACTGAGAAAGGCTCGTAGAGCCTCAAATCCTTGAGAGCTGACCGAGGTGCGTCCTCTCGCCTCCACGGTCAGGTCAACTCTGACGTTGGCGCCGCCCGGGGCACTCAGTGACGTCACGGCGGGCTCTGATTGGTCGCCTGCGACCCAAGCCGGCCAATCCGCGATCGGCTAGTGTCCCTTACAAAACGTCACATCTGCAGTACGGGATACTCTTTCATTTATATCAGGACACCACTTTCCCCTTACCTACAACTTATAATGTAAATTTCTCCCTTATCTGGCGGCCGGTCTGGTCACCACACATATATCAATAGACTCCCTGTACCTCAGAGAAACAGTAGGGAGAGTTGATATGACTCGTAAAGCAGGCAAACGAAAGAGATAGGAGAGGGCACTGTAACACTAGCTAATCAAGCTTCAGCTTTTAAGCTAATTTACAAAAATACATGTGCCACAAATCAGTGAACAAAAATCATGGAAACTCATTCACTTGTGTGGACCAATCTGGCTGGTGTTTGGTTAATACAGGCATGATTCACTTGTGTGGTCCACTTGTGTGATCCAACTTGTCATTTGAAGGAATTATTAATTGTAATCTGTGATAGAATGGGATAGCTTTCCACCACTCCGTGAACTCTGTCCCAACATCGTAAGCAAATCCGCGCATCCCCCGCTTTGGGGAACCATTGTTCGTCAAACCGGGTGAGTAAATCTGGCCTGAAAAGTGTGCAACTTAGCCGGAGATTCGTTGAATCGGGGTATGCTGAATCGAGGTTGTTCTGTAGTTTGTTCACTTGATGTTTAGGTATAACAGTATCCACTCAATTTAACGGCCTCTTTTATACCGATCTGCCGGTAATAACAACCGGTTTGGGAGACCGGTATTTAGAGCCTCATATAACGGTCTGGCGGTCGATATTACCGAAGGTCGGTATTGGGTTTGTCTTTGTATCAGAGGGTCCTCACATGGCAAGCAGGCTGCCTACCCCTTTCATCCCCTCCCTCACCCTCACTGAACCTCTACCCCCCACACCCTAACTTTCTGCCTCCCCCCCCTTCCCCACAAGACCCTTCTGGGAAATGGCTCAGTAAACTGCCAGCCAGCCAGAGACAACCTGGAGAATATCCACCCAATAAAGCATTCATGAAACAAGTATTTTATAACTTTTTGTTTTCCTAATAATATTACTAAACAAAATCTGCAAGCAAAAATATATATGATGTACATCCAGAATTAAATAAAAAACATCTGGTTAACTGGGTCAAGTGTTAGGCTTATCTCTTCCCTTCCCCACCACTGACACACACACACACCCCACCCCCCCATACTTCCCATACTTGCTGTCTCTGCTTCACCTCATCATCTATTGCTCCATCCCTCCCTCCCTCTCTTCTTCTCCCCCCCTCCATCCAACTATCCCTCCCTCCTTCCCAGCTCCCTCCCTCCATCCAACCATCCCTCCCTCTCTTCTTCCCTCCATCACTCCCTTCATCCTTCCTTCCCTTCCTCCATCTCTCCCTCCTTCCCTCCCCTCCATCCCTTCCTCCCTCCTTCCCTCCCTCCCTCCTTCCTTCCATCTAAACATCTGGTTGCGAGCTGGTCCCTTTCCCCACCAATGACACCCCCCTTCCCCCAAACTTCCCATACACACGCTCTCTCTCCTTCACCTCAACAACCATAGCGCCATCCCTCTCTCCCTTCCCATCAATCCATCCATCCATCCATCAATCCATCCCTCCATCCATCTCCATCCTACCATCCATCTCCATCCATCTCCATCCTACCATCCATCTCCATCCACTCCCTCCATGCCTACCACCCAGCCTCTGCCTGCCTCCCTCCCTCCCCTGCTTACCATTCAGCCTCTGCCTGCCTGCCTGCCTGCCTCCCTCCCTCCCTCCCTCCCTCCCTCCCTCCCTCCATGCCTACCACCCAGCCTCTGCCTGCCTTCCTCCCTCCCTGTTTACCACCCAGCCTCTGCCTGCCTCCCTCCCTCCCTGCTTACCACTCAGCCTCTGCCTGCCTGCCTGCCTGCCTGCCTGCCTCCCTGCCTGCCTCCCTGCCTGCCTCCCTGCCTCTTGCCTGCCTGCCTCCCTCCCTCCCTGCTTACCACTCAGCCTCTGCCTGCCTCCCTCCCTCCCTGCTTACCACTCAGCCTCTGCCTGCCTCCCTCCCTCCCTCCATGCCTACCACCCAGCCTCTGCCTTCCTCCCTCCCTCCCTTCCTCCCTCCCTGCCTACCACCCAGCCTCTGCCTGCCTCCCTCCCTCCATGCCTACCACCCAGCCTCTGCCTTCCTCCCTCCCTCCCTCCCTCCCTCCATGCCTACCACCCAGCCTCTGCCTTCCTCCCTCCCTCCCTCCATGCCTACCACCCAGCCTCTGCCTTCCTCCCTCCCTCCCTCCCTCCCTCCATGCCTACCACCCAGCCTCTGCCTTCCTCCCTCCCTCCCTCCCTCCCTCCCTCCATGCCTACCACCCAGCCTCTGCCTTCCTCCCTCCCTCCCTCCCTCCATGCCTACCACCCAGCCTCTGCCTTCCTCCCTCCCTCCCTCCCTCCCTCCCTCCCTCCCTCCCTCCCTCCCTCCCTCCCTCCCTCCCTCTATGCCTACCACCCAGCCTCTGCCTCCCTCCCTCCCTCCATGCCTACCACCCAGCCTCTGCCTGCCTGCCTCCCTCCCTCCCTCCCTCCCTCCCTCCCTCCATGCCTACCACCCAGCCTCTGCCTGCCTTCCTCCCTCCCTCCCTCCCTCCCTCCCTCCCTCCCTCCCTCCCTCCCTCCCTCCATGCCTACCACCCAGCCTCTGCCTCCCTCCCTCCCTCCCTCCCTCCCTCCCTGTTTACCATTCAGCCTCTGCCTGCCTCTCTCCCTCCCTCCATGCCTACCACCCAGCCTCTGCCTGCCTGCCTGCCTGCCTGCCTGCCTCCCTGCCTCTTGCCTGCCTGCCTCCCTGCCTCTTGCCTGCCTGCCTCCCTCCCTCCCTGCTTACCACTCAGCCTCTGCCTGCCTGCCTGCCTGCCTCCCTGCCTCTTGCCTGCCTGCCTCCCTCCCTCCCTGCTTACCACTCAGCCTCTGCCTGCCTGCCTGCCTGCCTCCCTGCCTCTTGCCTGCCTGCCTCCCTCCCTCCCTGCTTACCACTCAGCCTCTGCCTGCCTGCCTGCCTCCCTCCCTCCCTCCCTCCCTCCCTCCCTCAATGCCTACCACCCAGCCTCTGCCTGCCTGCCTCCCTCCCTGCCTACCACCCAGCCTCTGCCTGACTCCCTCCCTCCCTGCTTACCACTCAGCCTCTGCCTGCCTGCCTGCCTGCCTGCCTGCCTCCCTCCCTCCATGCTTACCACCCAGCCTCTGCCTGCCTGCCTACCTCCCTCCATGCTTACCACCCAGCCTCTGCCTGCCTGCCTGCCTCCCTCCCTGCCTCTGCCTGCCTGCCTCTTGCCTGCCTGCCTCCCTCCCTCCCTCCTTACCTTTCCCTCCCTGCCTACCACCCAGCATCTGCCTGCCTCCCTCCCAAACTCTGCCTTCCTCCTTGCCTCTCCCTCCCTGCCTACCTCCCAGCCTCTCCCTGTCTGCCTGCCTACATTTCAGCCTCTCCATCCCTGCCTGCCTGCCCATCCACCCACCAGTCAGCCATCACTGACACAATGAGTGCATTTGGAGCCAACATGGTGCACGGATGTTCCTTGATTGTGCCGATATGTCCAACAAAATCACGGAATGAAAACTCCAGCCTCATGACAAATCAAAACAATGTGCATTGAATCTGTGACATCACAGGGTAAAAGGCACTAGAGTGGTGGACCCAGTGGCTGTCTGTATAAAATATATCTTACCTGAACGTTGCTTGAAAAATTACCGACACTTAACTTCGGAAATACCGGAGCTCCGGAAATAACGACCAGGGTACAGCCCCATATAGGCCGTTAAATCGAGTGGATACTTTATCTTATTTTTACGGTTGACACAAATGTTTACGTAGAGAGTTTAGCACTACAGACAACCATGATTTCTCTCTCTCTCTCTCTCTCTCTCTCTCTCTCTCTCTCTCTCTCTCTCTCTCTCTCTCTCTCTCTCTCTCTCTCTCTCTCTCTCTCTCTCTCTCTCTCTCTCTCTCTCTCTCTCTCTCTCTCTGTAGTTTGTTCACTTGATGTTTAGGTATAACAGTATCCACTCAATTTAACGGCCTCTTTTATACCGATCTGCCGGTAATAACAACCGGTTTGGGAGACCGGTATTTAGAGCCTCATATAACGGTCTGGCGGTCGATATTACCGAAGGTCGGTATTGGGTTTGTCTTTGTATCAGAGGGTCCTCACATGGCAAGCAGGCTGCCTACCCCTTTCATCCCCTCCCTCACCCTCACTGAACCTCTACCCCCCACACCCTAACTTTCTGCCTCCCCCCCCTTCCCCACAAGACCCTTCTGGGAAATGGCTCAGTAAACTGCCAGCCAGCCAGAGACAACCTGGAGAATATCCACCCAATAAAGCATTCATGAAACAAGTATTTTATAACTTTTTGTTTTCCTAATAATATTACTAAACAAAATCTGCAAGCAAAAATATATATGATGTACATCCAGAATTAAATAAAAAACATCTGGTTAACTGGGTCAAGTGTTAGGCTTATCTCTTCCCTTCCCCACCACTGACACACACACACACCCCACCCCCCCATACTTCCCATACTTGCTGTCTCTGCTTCACCTCATCATCTATTGCTCCATCCCTCCCTCCCTCTCTTCTTCTCCCCCCCTCCATCCAACTATCCCTCCCTCCTTCCCAGCTCCCTCCCTCCATCCAACCATCCCTCCCTCTCTTCTTCCCTCCATCACTCCCTTCATCCTTCCTTCCCTTCCTCCATCTCTCCCTCCTTCCCTCCCCTCCATCCCTTCCTCCCTCCTTCCCTCCCTCCCTCCTTCCTTCCATCTAAACATCTGGTTGCGAGCTGGTCCCTTTCCCCACCAATGACACCCCCCTTCCCCCAAACTTCCCATACACACGCTCTCTCTCCTTCACCTCAACAACCATAGCGCCATCCCTCTCTCCCTTCCCATCAATCCATCCATCCATCCATCAATCCATCCCTCCATCCATCTCCATCCTACCATCCATCTCCATCCATCTCCATCCTACCATCCATCTCCATCCACTCCCTCCATGCCTACCACCCAGCCTCTGCCTGCCTCCCTCCCTCCCCTGCTTACCATTCAGCCTCTGCCTGCCTGCCTGCCTGCCTCCCTCCCTCCCTCCCTCCCTCCCTCCCTCCCTCCATGCCTACCACCCAGCCTCTGCCTGCCTTCCTCCCTCCCTGTTTACCACCCAGCCTCTGCCTGCCTCCCTCCCTCCCTGCTTACCACTCAGCCTCTGCCTGCCTGCCTGCCTGCCTGCCTGCCTCCCTGCCTGCCTCCCTGCCTGCCTCCCTGCCTCTTGCCTGCCTGCCTCCCTCCCTCCCTGCTTACCACTCAGCCTCTGCCTGCCTCCCTCCCTCCCTGCTTACCACTCAGCCTCTGCCTGCCTCCCTCCCTCCCTCCATGCCTACCACCCAGCCTCTGCCTTCCTCCCTCCCTCCCTTCCTCCCTCCCTGCCTACCACCCAGCCTCTGCCTGCCTCCCTCCCTCCATGCCTACCACCCAGCCTCTGCCTTCCTCCCTCCCTCCCTCCCTCCCTCCATGCCTACCACCCAGCCTCTGCCTTCCTCCCTCCCTCCCTCCATGCCTACCACCCAGCCTCTGCCTTCCTCCCTCCCTCCCTCCCTCCCTCCATGCCTACCACCCAGCCTCTGCCTTCCTCCCTCCCTCCCTCCCTCCCTCCCTCCATGCCTACCACCCAGCCTCTGCCTTCCTCCCTCCCTCCCTCCCTCCATGCCTACCACCCAGCCTCTGCCTTCCTCCCTCCCTCCCTCCCTCCCTCCCTCCCTCCCTCCCTCCCTCCCTCCCTCCCTCCCTCCCTCTATGCCTACCACCCAGCCTCTGCCTCCCTCCCTCCCTCCATGCCTACCACCCAGCCTCTGCCTGCCTGCCTCCCTCCCTCCCTCCCTCCCTCCCTCCCTCCATGCCTACCACCCAGCCTCTGCCTGCCTTCCTCCCTCCCTCCCTCCCTCCCTCCCTCCCTCCCTCCCTCCCTCCCTCCCTCCATGCCTACCACCCAGCCTCTGCCTCCCTCCCTCCCTCCCTCCCTCCCTCCCTGTTTACCATTCAGCCTCTGCCTGCCTCTCTCCCTCCCTCCATGCCTACCACCCAGCCTCTGCCTGCCTGCCTGCCTGCCTGCCTGCCTCCCTGCCTCTTGCCTGCCTGCCTCCCTGCCTCTTGCCTGCCTGCCTCCCTCCCTCCCTGCTTACCACTCAGCCTCTGCCTGCCTGCCTGCCTGCCTCCCTGCCTCTTGCCTGCCTGCCTCCCTCCCTCCCTGCTTACCACTCAGCCTCTGCCTGCCTGCCTGCCTGCCTCCCTGCCTCTTGCCTGCCTGCCTCCCTCCCTCCCTGCTTACCACTCAGCCTCTGCCTGCCTGCCTGCCTCCCTCCCTCCCTCCCTCCCTCCCTCCCTCAATGCCTACCACCCAGCCTCTGCCTGCCTGCCTCCCTCCCTGCCTACCACCCAGCCTCTGCCTGACTCCCTCCCTCCCTGCTTACCACTCAGCCTCTGCCTGCCTGCCTGCCTGCCTGCCTGCCTCCCTCCCTCCATGCTTACCACCCAGCCTCTGCCTGCCTGCCTACCTCCCTCCATGCTTACCACCCAGCCTCTGCCTGCCTGCCTGCCTCCCTCCCTGCCTCTGCCTGCCTGCCTCTTGCCTGCCTGCCTCCCTCCCTCCCTCCTTACCTTTCCCTCCCTGCCTACCACCCAGCATCTGCCTGCCTCCCTCCCAAACTCTGCCTTCCTCCTTGCCTCTCCCTCCCTGCCTACCTCCCAGCCTCTCCCTGTCTGCCTGCCTACATTTCAGCCTCTCCATCCCTGCCTGCCTGCCCATCCACCCACCAGTCAGCCATCACTGACACAATGAGTGCATTTGGAGCCAACATGGTGCACGGATGTTCCTTGATTGTGCCGATATGTCCAACAAAATCACGGAATGAAAACTCCAGCCTCATGACAAATCAAAACAATGTGCATTGAATCTGTGACATCACAGGGTAAAAGGCACTAGAGTGGTGGACCCAGTGGCTGTCTGTATAAAATATATCTTACCTGAACGTTGCTTGAAAAATTACCGACACTTAACTTCGGAAATACCGGAGCTCCGGAAATAACGACCAGGGTACAGCCCCATATAGGCCGTTAAATCGAGTGGATACTTTATCTTATTTTTACGGTTGACACAAATGTTTACGTAGAGAGTTTAGCACTACAGACAACCATGATTTCTTGATATGTCAATAAGGAGGGATGCGATTTTTGTTTTGTTTTTAAACATCTTGGCAACTTTTGCCTTGGGACTCCTGGCACCACGAGGACAGGCAGGCAGGCAGGCGGTGGACTTGTTGACTACACTCGAATTTCACTTGTTATTTCCTTAAAAACTCAAAATTTGGATGGCAATCACTATCGTATATTGTTTAATATGTTGAGACACACTTTATGAGATACAGTGGAACCTCTATTAACGAGTTTAATCCGTTCTGGCACCGAGCTCGTTACCTGGAAAACTCGTCTTAAGAAACAAATTTCCCCATTTAAAATAAAGGAAATAAATTTAATCCGTTCCACTCCCAAAAACATCCATACTTGTATGACTTTTTTTTATGTAAATATAATACTGCACATGTAAATATAAATATTTTGTTGTAGTGCTTTAATATTTACTTTACCTTAAGAAGAGTAGTTACTGGCTGGAGGGAGACGATGGGGAGGTGGGAAGGAGGAGAGGGGTTATGGTGTGGAAGGAGAATCCACCTCTGAGTCAGGCGGACTCTCTCTTCTTGGGAATTTCACCCAAATTTCATTTCAAATGTCACACAAGGATGCGTTAGACCAGCACCAAATAAAAAACTACGTCGATTACACTCGTGTCAACAATATAATAGTCTTACCACGAAGCTACAATACAATGCCGTTTTCTCAAATAGGCAATGTGGTTATTAAAGAAAACGGAAATTTCATGGCAAACATGTATACAATCCCCAAGACGATCGGATAAGAATTGGATTTTATAGAAATATTTGCTCAAATGACACTTGAGCGCGGTGTTTGGGTGCATTCAAGAGAAAAACGTGTGTCACATTCAAGCGACATATACCTGCGAAAGTGATAACACTTTCATAAAGTGTTATCACAAAGTGATAAATTAATTAACCATTTTCACACACCGGGTTGTCACTGCTTTATCAGGGCAGCTTTGACAAGAATGCGTTCACCTTTTCAAACATTCCAAACACTTCCCTGAATTCAGTGGAAGAGGCAGCATCCTCCCTTACCTCCTCATTCCCTTACTAATGGTGTAAATTGTTGATGAGACCTGCCATACTCCCTTGTGAGATCAGTCACACAGACACCACACTCATGCTTTGCTATAATTTCCTTCTTCAAATCCACAGTAATTGTGTGTTTCTTCCTCTTGACAACACTATCTTTAGCAAGCAGCTTCTTTGGAGACATCATGTGTTACAAATTGTAGTCGCAAAACCACTAAAAACCCAAAGAAAAGCTCAAATAAATCCAGAGGGATGCTTGTCGTGTGCGATACAACAACAACACTGGCGTCGGAGGCGTCCGAGAATTTGCGAGAACCCGCGAGATGCTAGGAAACGCCATGTGGTTTTGCTCGTTAATAGAGGTGAGCTTGTCAATAGAGACAAATTTGCTGCGAGTGGCTTGCTCGTTACTGGAAAAACTCGTTAATAGAGCCACTCGTTAATCGAGGTTCCACTGTATCTGACTGTGTTTAGTTCCTGTATCACTGGGATATCCCTAGATATATATTGTTTTTCGTGGAGCTCGTGCTCACGTGACCTTCCCAACTCACACCCAACAACACACTCCAACTTTCACTTTTAGCATAACTTGCAAAAATCCTACCTTTGCCTTCAATATATCACTTTAGAGCAGTTTTACTAACTTTGTACTTGGTGCACACAACACTTCTAGGAATTCCAGTTTCAGCTTCCTTTATAAGCTGAACTTTTTGTTCAAAAGTCATCATAACATGTTTTCTCTTGACTCTACCACTTGTTGAAGCCCTGAACAACAGATTTCCTGCATTTCCTGATGCCATAGTACCAGGATGCGAAAAATATGCACAGATATAAAATGGTAAGAGAGGAAAAGTCTTTGTATGCCAAGGGCAGCCACAAAAACAATACTGGGTCATTGAGCAGGTGCAGAGGTTGCGCTGTGGCGATGCAGTGGTTGGCTGTGAATCTACATAGGCCTCTCATGAGTAAGAGAGCTGATAACTTTGTAGCTGAACTTTTTGTTCAAATGCAGGCGATGAGTCACAATAACGTGGCTGAAGTATGTTGACCAGACCACACACTAGAAATTGAAGGGACGACGACGTTTCGGTCCGTCCTGGACCATTCTCAAGTCGATTGTGATGAGGAGGTAGGGACAGGCAATAAATAGGCAAGAGAGAGCTGAGGAGGAAAGTCAGGTGTAGGGGATAGTAGTAATGAGAACTGCAGCAGGCCTATTGGCCCATACGAGGCAGCTCCTATTATAACCACCGAAGGAGATAGTAATAGGAAAAAAGAAGAGGATAGCAAGGGAGCGTAGGAGAAGACAATGAACAGAAAAAGGGAGAAGAGAGAAAGAAAAGGAAAGAGAAAGAAAGAAATGGAAGGGGGAAAGCTTATGTAAGGTCACGTTTGTTAGAAAGATTAGAGCATTTGAGTATATACTGTGAAAGGGAAGAGTCCACAGCAACAAAGCCAGGACTCAAGTTCATGTTGGGTACATTGTTTATAAGAGCCGATTCTACAAGACGGCGTCTGTGTAGAGTAGAGGCAGGAAAGATTATTTTGGAGGAAGACCAATCAATGGGATGATTAGAATCCCTCACATGGCAGAAGAGAGCATTGTTAGTGTCTGCAGACTTAACACTTCTCTTGTGTTCTTTAAGTCTGTCATTCAGTGTACGGCCAGTTTCGCCAAAGTATTGGAGAGGACAAGATGAACAGGAAATAGAGTAGACACCAGCAGCATTAGAAGCAGGAGGAGCAGTGTGAACTAGATTGCTACGAAGTGTGTTAGTTTGTCGAAAGGCGAGTTTAATGTCAAGAGGACGAAAGGTATTGGTAAAAGTTTTGAGTTCAGATATGAAGGGAAGGCATAGTACAGTGCTACTAGTGTTGGAAGCAGGTTTAGGATGAAAGAAATTTCGTTTAGCTTGAGAGTGGGCACAGTTGATGAAATGCAAAGGATAACCAAGGCGAGAGAATGATTTGTAGATAAAGGCAATTTCAGAATCAAGAAACTGAGGGTCGCTGATGCGTAGAGCGCGGAGGAAGAGAGAGACGAGGACACTTTTCTTAACAGAAGGAGGATGGTAGGAAAAGAAGTGAATGTACATGCCACTATGCATGGGTTTACGGTAGACAGAGAAAGAGAACCCAGACACAGAGCTGTGAACATGAACATCAAGAAAAGGAAGGAGGGAATTAGATTCCCACTCAACTTTGAAATGGATAGAAGGAGCCAGATTGTTAAGAGAGGCGAGGAAAGGCTGGAAAAGATTAAGGTCATGAGGCCATAAAGCAAAAATGTCATCAACATATCGAAGCCAGAGAGAGGGACGAGTATCAATAGAAGGAAGAAGAACAGTTTCGAAGTATTCCATGTAGAAATTAGCAAGAACAGGGGAGAGAGGGGAACCCATAGCGACGCCGAAAGTTTGAGTGTAATATTTACCGTATTTTTTTGTTCAAAGGTTATCACGTGTTTTCTCTTGGCTCTACTGCTTCTTGAAGCCCTGAACAACAGATCTGCATTTCCTGATGCCATAGTACCAGGATGCAAAAAATATGCACAGATATAAAATGGTAAGAGGGGAAAAGTCTTTGTACACCGTGGTCATCCACAAAAACAATACTGGGCCGTCGAGCAGGTGCAAAGGTTGTGCTGCGGCGATGCAATGGTTGACTGTGAAACTACATAGGCCTCTCATGAGTTGAGGCACCGCTTGGAACCAGACAGCAAACGAATAGATGGAATAAATGAAAGATTGAGGTCTGGCAGTTAGGTCGGGGAGTGTACCTTACAAATTGATCTTTTTCTATAATCTTTTCAAGAATACCTTACGCTTTACAAGCTTTGCTACATACCACCTATAGGTACTAAGGCCAAGAGTGTACATGAGTGCGTTATTCCCACGTACACAGAATGAAGAAACAAGAAGCGAAAATCTGTTTATACCTGTGCATCGAGAGCGAAGTTGTGCTGTGTACCATGTACTGCTTCATTAATTATTACTCACTTCCGAAGTACTGAGTATGTAATATAGTGTGTTACTGTATAAATAGTATGTGAAACTGTACATATTGTAATTTTAGTGAATTTTTAACAAGTAATATTCTGACAATAAACATTTATTGTGGACACATTACTGACACATGCATCACTGTTCCATGGAACATTCTACTGTATACATATTGTGAAGGACACATATATTTATTTATTTATTTATTAATATATATACAAGAAGGTACAGTGGGATTGTGAGGATACATACCATAGTAATTACATTCTTGTTAAGCCACTAGTACGTGCAGCGTTTCGGGCAGGTCCTTAATCTAAGAAAATTTTGAGTAGGTAAATACTAGCAAAATTTATAAAAATGATAACAGTTACATAGCAAGAAAAAAATAAAAGATGAGAGAAAATTGTAGTTGTATTAATGCACATAGGTAGCTCAGGCTAATTGCAGTGACAGCTTGAATGGTAGTTTTAGCAAAAATTAGTAGGCATAATACAGCATATGACTAGCACATCAAAGAAGACAGCAATGAACACAATGATAAAGTTGTTTGGATTAAGTACCGTCTCCACTCGATCATCCGGACTATATGGGAAGGACCCCCAGCCGGATTATCACGTTTTCCGGATAATGGTACTTTTTCACCTACGAGTCCAAAACTAACCATTTCCAACTATTTTTATACTACAAACAACATAATTTGAATTGCCTTGCCACGTATAATTATTAAATATTCAACTAGAAACCTCAACTTATCTTGTTGTTGTTCGTCGTCTTGATTGATGACACACATTTTGAAGTTAAAAACTCTTGACAATTTACGTAACTTATACTAACACAACACTAAAATTAACACTTAAAATTACTGTCCAGTTCATTAGGCAAAGTCAGTTTTCACTGTCAGCTGCGGAAGCCTCACTGGTTGAAGGCACTTGGGTTGCGTGTGCTGCCTCACTTGTTGAAGGCGCTTGGTTTGATTTTATACCATATAAGAATCAAGTGTTGCTTGCCTTCTGTGTTCGTTAGCCAGTTGTATGATCAGCTCTTTTGTTTGCCTAAGGTACAGATGCATGTTTCCAACCTCTGGATGAGCACAATTGGATGAAAAATTTATTAATCCGTCAACATAGGTCATGAGTACACTGTATTTTGTGGTCATTGGTGTTGGTTCTTCACTTCCTTCTGCAACCTCCATCTCTACGTCGACCTCACCAGTAACAGACTGGAGAATCTCGTCTTCACTCATCACACCATATCCTGGGTCATTGGCATCTTTTTCAAGTCAACCACATCCTGCCTTTCTAAGTTTTTGCTGGCATTTCAAAACATTCCATGGATTTCAAATGTAAATCCTTCAAAATCCATTTCTGGATTTTGAAGGATTTACCAGGGGTCCCGAGCGTTTACTATAAGAGGACTCGCGCTCAGGTAATTCCAGGCAGGGTACTGCTAACCGGCACCCAAAGCTACCAAACAACTTTCTAAGAGCTGAACCCCCGGGACGTGTACTCTCACGGGGACCTAGCAGGGGGTACCACCAGAAAATACTCAGAACACAAGGGGCAAGAACGAAGGCAGACCCCCCCCCCCACCAGGTAGATAAACAAAAAGAAAAAGAAAACCCCGCAAGAGGACAGTGTACCCAAGCGGAACAGAGCCGGCCACCATGATTGGTAAAGACAAGCTGCACAGTACCCTGCGCCCCACCAGTGCAAAAACTGCCCCTTACTCTAAGGCGAACAAGGGAGACAGAACACCCGAGCACACAAAGAGCGGCCGAAAAACCAAGCAGTAAATGGCCTAGCAGGGGCAGGACCCAAGGAACTTGTGGAAGGTGGCCCCAAGCCCCAAGGGCAGTACTGTACTTACAGGGCACCTAGGGAAGGGAACCCTAGGTGCATGCAGCCCGAGTCCTGGAGAATCACTCCCGGCTCACGCACCACCTAGAAAACAGACACCACACTCTAGGTACAGTGCTGAAACAACCACTGGAGCCGGAGCACATAACCGATGCCTATAGCATTAGCCGAAGAACTGATGGGTGGATAGCCAGCGTGGGAGGTCTGGGGCTCCCCCTTCCCCCACCCGGGGAGGGGGGAGCTGCGCAGACAGCGGCGCGGTGACGTATGACGTCAAACTAGTTTGCTTGTTTTCTGTTGAGGAGTTATATCCACTAGTTCGGCTTTAGGTAGCAATTTTCACCAGAATAGGGGTTTGTTTTGGAATGCTTACCTTTCTGGATGCTTGACCCAGTCGATGGCAGACATAGAATGCTTCCAACCACACGGGGGTTTCTATAGGCCATTGCTCCCCTTGCCTCTCTGAGGGGACTATGCTCTGGCCATGGTCCCCGGTAGGCCCTAGAACTCCATACACATGACTGATGCCAAAGTCTGACATTTGCATATCAGCCTGATAAAGCTCCGGGGAGCTGACTGGGCTCCCCCCAGAAATTTTTTTTTTCTTCGTAAAATGATAAATTCCCTTCCCTGAACATGTCTGTAAAAATAAATATCAAATTCCACTTACTCTGACTGTGGGGACATGGACAAGGTGTGCTGTAACGTCATCAGGGCCTGGTCGCCCGTGCATGACTTGCCCACACACCGTTGAGCGGGCCATTCAAGCACTGGGTGTTGCCACAAACATATTTTCATTTATAAATAAATAAATAAATAAATAAATGTTTATTCAGGTAAGGTACATACATACAAGAGGTTTTATTGTCAGTTCTCACAAGAGGAAGAAAGAGGAGCTCAACCAACTCATAGGAACATGCAAAAGTCGACTGAGGGCACTAAAAGCTATGACCTGGAATGGACATGGGGTCTCTATTGCCATCCTTAAAATGATGTACACAGCCTATATGCACTCCATCATAGAATATGCCGCACCAGTTTTGTGCAGCTACTCCCAAAGCGCCCCCTCCCTTTCTGGCTCGTTGTCACTGTGAGGGGGCTTGGTGGGCGGCTGCCGGAGTGTGATGCTCCATGGGTCAATCCTCTGTCCATTTGAGGCTTTATGCTCTGGCTGCTGTCTTTACCAATTTTGGCCAGAACTCTTTTTCCTTTTCCTTGTGTTTCGTTTTTCTCCCCCCCCCCCCCTCTTCTCCTTTCTAATTGTCATTTCCTGCTGACCTTTTGCCTGTTTTGATTATTCTCTTGGACTTCTTCTATTTTGACGCCTGGGTGTTTGAGGAGGCATACTCTTGCACCCGTAGAACTGTAGTACCCGACGTCGAGAGCGAGGGGAACCTTTTATTGTCAATCCTCCTTTCGTCACTGAACCCGATCTCGACGGACTCACGGTTCTTAAGGTGGCGTTTGTGGGGCGTATACTCACGATGCACCCCTGGGGGGGCCCCAGCATAATTGGCAATAGCTTCTTGTTGGGTGTCCTGCTTCTAATTGTGGCTCCATGGTGGGTGTGGGGGCACGTTCGTGAATGAAAGTTTTTTCCTCGTTTTCATGGCTGGTAATGTTTCCCTTGTTCCTTCTCAGGCTTGTGGGGTGGGTGACCAAGCCCACGAGTCAGACTGTGTTGGAAGACCAGGCCCTGTAGACCCCGCTGCATTGGGCCCCGATCCCCTGACTACTCTCCTCAGCTCCCCTCCCTCCTCTGCGGTAGGGTCGAGTTCCCAGCCCCCAGTGGTGACCACCTCGTCCCCTGGTACGGCTCCGTCTCTCATTCTGACTTCTGCGCCTTTTACCCCCTCTCTTTCTGGGGGTTCTCAACGCCGTTCTTGCCACGGTAGCACTCGCATGATCCCCTGCCGTACTAATACTTAAAACACCTTGTTTGGTCCCGTTACGTGGGCTAAATACTTTGATCTCCACCATCTGAATTCTACTCCTGACGATTTCTCCCTCCATATACACCTTGTTGATTCAGTAGATGCCTCTGTTACTTTTAACTCCACCAGTTACAGTACGCGTGTCGTTGCTTCTCCTTCTCAGGATGCAGCTACTCGCTTAGCCGCTTTGTCCTGCATTGGAGAGACCCCTGTTCGGGTCTCCTAAAACGCTCGGTTAAATGCCAGTGTTGGCACTGTTCTCCTTCCACACCCTGTTGCAACTGGTGTTCGGGACCTCAAAGATTGCCATGAGGATATTAAACATATCCTTGAAGCCCAAGGCCATTCTGTCCTCCAGGTGGACACATTTACTCGACCCCCTCATGGTCGTCGCTGTCAGCCCCTTCGAGTTGTTAAAATCACCATTGATAGTAGGGCTCTTCTGCCCTCTATTATTCTTGCTGGTGCCAGATGCTCCATTGAGGAGTACATTCCCTGTCCTAGACTTTGCAATATGTGTTGGAAGTTCGGGCACGGTGTCCTCAAATGCACAAGTACTGTGTATCTATGCCCCATGTGTGGGGACGATAGTCATTCTAAGTCCGAGTGCACTTCTCCCCAGGCTCGCTGCCTCAGTTGCGATGAAGCCCACCCTACTTTCTCACGTTTGTGTATACCCTACAAACTTGAGGAAGCCGTCCTCAACTTGAAGCACCGTGATCGTCTGTCTTTTCCTGAAGTGAGACGCCAAGTTCGTCGTCTCACCCCTTACGTGGGGTGAGACGTCGTCTCATCCTACGCTCGCGTGTTGTGTTCGACCTCTCCTCATCCTTCCCACCTTCCTCAGTCTCACAACTGTTTCCAGGCCTTAAACCCAACCACACCCACCACCTCCTCCCCTATTCCTTTGCCTCCTGTCCCGCCAGGTCTCCCTCCTGGTTGTCCGTCTGGGGTTTCCCCCCTTCCTACCCAGTCCACGATATCCCCTATGTCTTCTTCCCCATCTCCCCCTACTCTTTCTTCCCGACCCTCCCCCCAGTCTCTTGACCCTCCACACCACCTGTCTGTCCAGGCTGATATTCATCATCCTCCCAGCAATCTTCATGTTGTTTGCTCCCGTTCCTCTTCTCTTGTTGAGACCATTGAGTCTGTCACCCGGTACGTTGTTACTGGCACGCCTGTCTCTTCGAGTCAGAAACATAATGAAAACGTAAAACGTAACTGGCTCCTCTCCTTCCTCTCCAGCAGGTAAGAAAGTTTTGCTTTCTTCCTCGCCCCCCTCTCTCTGACTCTGTCACTACGTCCCCTCCCATTTGAGTGGTCGGACCCCCCTGTCCCAGATATGGAGATTTCTGTGAGAGTTTGAAAGTAGAATAAATGGAATTGGTATAAGAAATTGAGCTCGGAAAATTTCTAAGAATTTTCTTTATTCTTTAACCTTTATTCTTGTCGTGATATTCAGGTAGATCGCCTGAGGAAGGACTTGCTTAGATAACACACCAGTGTAGTAAGCAGCTCATTCCTCATTCTGGGACCATATATGAACAATTGACTAGGCGCGAGCAAACGCCGAGACCCCAATAAAATTGAAATCCCCTCCACTTGGTCGCTGACCTTCGCCATTCGTCGAAGCGATTCTAACGAGTAGGTCCTGGGCTCTTACAACAATAATTTATTGTTGTGTGGTGCCGTATATTTGGTCCAAAAACTCTAAATCAGTCTCAATTTTTATAGTCGAGTGTGACAGTACACTTGCATAAAAATAATAATGTGTGGAGTGTAACGAAAAGACAGTGTTCAACATAACAACTTAGTTTATTCAATAAAGTACTAACTACTACAACAAAACAAAAAGAAATATCAATGACTTTACTCGAAATCCTTCCTGTGACACTATCAATGACAGCTAGACACCAGCCCCCTCAGGCTGCATAATGAACTAACTCGAACATAAGCATGAACACAGAGGAATCAACAAGAAACAAGAACTAACAGATCTATAATCATAATTACAACAAATGACACAGTAGGTTCTGAAACACCTCTCCAGTAACCCCTAACTGTTCTACGCCTCTGTGCAGTCTACACCTGCAATAGCGATTGCAATGCAATCAAATCAGTAGCCGGTCAATGACATCAATGACTTATGGGTTCACTGGCAACTCCAGCAACCCTTCCTCAAATTAATCCTTACGTTAACACTCCGTTCCACGGACGATCAACAATCAATAACAATATAACATTTACGTTAATTTAATAACTCTTACAACTGTCACTAGTAACGCGGAAATTACCCAACACTCTACCCGTCAAGCATTCAGTGAGAAAATCCCATTAATCCCTGTACTACAAGACAGCTGATTAATCTCTTTACTAGTTACGTTAATTTACGTTATCAGTTACAATCACTCAACGATGGTAAACTCTGATTTACAATGTCCAACGTGCTAAGAGAACGGTAATCACTCGTGATTACCTTTAGAGTACAGTAATTAATTACTATCCTCAAGATCAATAATTAATCAATTAAATGCGCAACCTTTCACACTGGCTCTGCAATTTACATTAAGGTATGAATTCTGTCCAAGCCTTCCATACTCAGACCAATTCAGGTGGCTAATAACAGTAATTAGGCACCACGTTTATGTTATTCTAAAATGACATTACTCTTCCCACGACTCAATCAAGTGCCGGTACTTTCGGACAGATAAATAATGACGTTACATTAATGGAACAATGGAGCCTTCGTGTAAGTCGATCAAACAGGGATCAAAGTTAATTACTTTGACTTCCTGAAACACATCAATTACCCGGCCCACTGACCGTTAATTACGACAGACAATACTCTAAATTCTTGCCTGGCTGATGGCTAGGCTCCCTAAGACTACCGTAGCTGCTTTGCAGGAAAGTAAATTAACTCAAACGTATTCTACGTTACTCAAATTGTCAAAGAACAAATTCTCTAAGAGCAATTGGCGTTCCCTTGGTTACGTTATATTAATTGCCTCGCAATCACCTCACTGAATACTGGACTTCGATGTCCTACCAGATAAACAGGAGAATATAAAACCCAAGTACTCGTCTACAGCCGAGTTCACCCACGACAATGACAAATCACACTAACAAATCACAGTGATTTACGTTACAATCCGGTTGCAATGACTATACTGCAGAACCTAGTTAAATAACATACAGGACATGAACCCTCTAGAACACTGCCCCACAATGACTTTACTGAACTGCAATTACATACGGTGATTGCTCAACACTTGCAACAATCACCATCAATGACAACTCCTTTGTAATGACACACACGGCAAGTACTCTAATTTCCAAGCATTAGAATACGGCACAACACTTACTGTAGCAAATGATCAACAGTGCGCTCTAAATAACCCCTTAGAACACAAGTCCACACATTGCAACCACCACAGTAAAGAACACAATAACACTGGGCACTGTGACACTACGATCATATATATATATATATATATATATATATATATATATATATATATATATGTTTCATTGAATATGACCGCATATTCTGTATTTATTATTTTCTGGTTTAGGGCTTCTATCCCTCTAACTATTTTCTTAGCATCAGGGCTTAATTGAAATAGAACTCCTATTTCAATTAAGCCCTGATGCTAAGAAAATAGTTAGAGGGATAGAAGCCCTAAACCAGAAAATAATAAATACAGAATATGCGGTCATATTCAATGAAACATATTTGAAAGAAAACCTGCTGCCAGTATACACCAATATATATATATATATATATATATATATATATATATATGTCGTACCTAGTAGCCAGAACTCACTTCTCAGCCTACTATGCAAGGCCCGATTTGCCTAATAAGCCAAGTTTTCATGAATTAATGTTTTTTCGTCTACCTAACCTACCTAACCTAACCTAGCTTTTTTTGGCTACCTAACCTAACCTTACCTATATATATAGGTTAGGTTAGGTTAGGTAGGGTTGGTTAGGTTCGGTCATATATCTACGTTAATTTTAACTCCAATAACCAAAAATTGACTTCATACATAGTGAAAAGGGTAGCTTTATCATTTCATAAGAAAAAAATTATAGTAAATATATTAATTCAGGAAAACTTGGCTTATTAGGCAAATCGGGCCTTGAATAGTAGGCTGAGAAGTGAGTTCTGGCTACTAGGTACGACATATATATATATATATATATATATATATATACATATATATATATACATATATATATATATATACATATATATATATATATACATATATATATATATATATATATATATATATATATATATATATATATATATATATATATATATATATATATATATATATGTCGTACCTAGTAGCCAGAACTCACTTCTCAGCCTACTATGCAAGGCCCGATTTGCCTAGTAAGCCAAATTTTTACTAAATTAATATATTTTCTCTAATTTTTTTCTTATGAAATGATAAAGCTACCCATTTCATTATGTATGAGGTCAATTTTTTTTTATTGGTGTTAAAATTTACGTAGATATATGACCGAACCTAACCAACCCTACCTAACCTAACCTAACCTATATTTATAGGTTAGGTAGCCGAAAACGTTAGGTAAGGTTAGGTAAGGTAGGTTAGGTAGACGAAAAAACATTAATTCATGAAAACTAGGCTTATTAGGCAAATCGGGCCTTGCATAGTAGGCTGAGAAGTGAGTTCTGGCTACTAGGTACGACATATATATATATATATATATATATATATATATATATATATATATATATATATATATATATATATATATATATATATATATATATATATATATATATATATATATATTCCAATGCGTTATGTGTGGTTTCCTCCGAGGCTATGGGTCCCCGTTCTTCCAGCCAGAGGTATATATATATATATATATATATATATATATATATATATATATATATATATATATATATATATACAGAGCACCACTTGGTTTCCGAACCCCTTGGGGACGAGACCCATCGGTTAACATGTAAGTTCGGATACGAGAAATAGAGGGGAAAAAATAAACTAGAAATGTAAAAAGAAATTTTTCCGAAAAAATTTATGAAAAAACTCTAGGGGAAAAAATCGACAGGTTCATAGCGTAAATGCGACCGTGTTTTGTTTCTACTCGCCAATAAGTGAAGTCCTGATCCGCTTTATAAAAGTCCTTAATTGTTCCTAACTTATTATTAGGACATCTGGCAAACATCCTCTGGATGTTTCCTGCCAGCCTGCAGGAACATCCTGCCAGCCTGCAGGAACATCCTGCCAGCCTGCAGGAACATCCTGCCAGCCTGCAGGAACATCCTGCCAGCCTGCAGGAACATCCTGCCAGCCTGCCTGCCTGCCAGCCTGCAGGAACATCCTGCCAGCCTGCCTGCCAGCCTGCAGGAACATCCTGCCAGCCTGCCTGCCAGCCTGCAGGAACATCCTGCCAGCCTGCCTGCCAGCTTGCCTGCCAGCCTGCAGGAACATCCTGGCTGCCTGCTTGCCAGCTTGCCTGCGAGCCTGCAGGCACATCCTGCCAGCCTGCCTGCGAGCCTGCAGGCACATCCTGCCTAAAATATACGATGATGTACTGTACATTTAAGAAACAAATCTGGGTCACAGGTCTGTGGAGTGTGGTTAGGCTTACGGAGTCAGCCGTCCATCCCCCACCACCGACACACCTCCCCCACCCCCGACACACCTCCCCCACCCCAAACCCATACACACACACACTCTCAAAGGTCACGTGGTTCACGGTTCACTACAACACCCATATATCGCTTCCTGCCTGCCTGCCTCCTTCCCAGCCTGCAAGCTTGCCTGCCTCCTTCCCAGCCTGCAAGCTTGCCTGCCTCCTTCCCAGCCTGCAAGCTTGCCTGCCTCCTTCCCAGCCTGCCTGCCTGCCTGCCTCCTTACCAGCCTGCCTGCCTGCCTCCTTCCCAGCCAGCCTGCCTGCCTCCTTTCCAGTCAGCCTGCCTGCCTCCTTCCCAGCCAGCCTGCCTGCCTCCTTCCCAGCCAGCCTGCCTGCCTCCTTCCCAGCCAGCCTGCCTGCCTCCTTCCCAGCCAGCCTGCCTCCATCCCTGCCATCATGCTAACGGGTAGTGTGTGTTAGGCTTATCTTCGGGAATGAGCCGGTCTCACCCCCACCACCAACAAACCACCCGCCCCCCCTACATCCCATCTCTCAAGGTCACGCGGTTCAACCGCGTGACTACCACTCACTCCCTGCCTGCCAGCCTGCCTGCAAGCTAGCCTGCCTGCCTGTGCCTGCCAGCCTGCCTTTCCCTCCCTAATTCTCACTACTTCCGTCCCTTCCTGCCTACCTCCTAGCATCTCTCCCTACCTCCCCCTCCCTCTTAGCATCTCTCCCTACCTCCTAACATCTCTCCCTACCTCCCCCTCCCTCCTAGCATCTCTCTCTCCCTCCCTTTCTGACTAATTCTCCCCCTCTCTCACTGATTCCCCCCCCCCCCTCTCTCATACTGCCTCCCACCTAAGCTCCATCGTCCATCCACCCACCAGTCAGCCATCACTGACGCAATGCGTGCATTTGGAGCCAACATGGTGCACAGATGTTTCTTGATTGTGCAGATATGTAAAACAAAAGCACAGAATGAACATTCCAGCCTTAAGGCAATTCAAAATAATAGGAATAATAGGCCGTGAATCTGTGAAGTCACAGTGGGCAAACTAGACCATCTCCCACCCACCACCACAAGCCGGCGTGACGCTTGGCGGACCCCTTCCTACCCGAACTTTGTTCGGGTAGCATGATTCCCCAACCCCAATCGGGAAACTGGAAGTTTCGGATAACTAAAGTTCGGAAACCAAGTGGTGCTCTGTATATATATATACAGTGGTACCTCGCATAACGATTGCCCCAAAAGACGAATATTTTGGGTAACGAACGGCCCGATCGGCGTCAAATCGTCCCGTATGACGAACGCTGGTTTGAGTAACGTCAACACCACATGGTGGGGTCGCGCTGCTGCTTGCACATTCTTAGACGCCTCCGACGATGCACATAAATTATGTTGTTCTTGTTTAAAGATGCTAATGATGCTGGGATATAAAAGGGTGACTGCTGAGATGTTGCAAAGCATTGACGTTTTTGTAGGAAAAAAGAAATGAAATATCTGATATACAACAAATGTCAAAAAAGTTCGTTCGGTGTTCGGCAGGTAGGCTGCTCCATTATAACAATCTTTCTTTGTTTCAAATGTGTTCCATTTGTTTTTTATTTGTCATTTACGTCTCAATAATGGAGAAGCCTACCTTACATACACTGAATAAACCATTATGACATTTTCCTTTCTTCAAATGTGTTCAATATTTATTTTTCATTTGTCTTATAGCAAAAGGTTCGTTCGGTGGTCGGCAGGTAGGCTGCTCCATGTTTCTTACATACAAAAAACGTAAATAATAAAAAATATGAAGAATTTTGAAAACCAGTACAAATGTCAAAAATGTTCGTTCGGTGGTCTACAGGTCGACTGCTCCATGTTTCTTAAAAACAAAAAAAAAAACAAAAAATAAAAGAACTGTTGAAACAATTTGAAAAATGGACAAATGTCATAAAGGTTCGTTCAGTGTTTGTCGGGTAGGCTGCTCCATTATTGAGACGTAAGTGATAAATACAAAACAAATGGAACACATTTGAAACAAAGAAAGATTGTCATAATGGAGCAGCCTACCCAACAAACACTGAACGAACCTTTTGCTATAACGAATATGAAAGACAAGGGCTGCTGGCTGGGTTAGTAGTGCGTGAGCAACCATTTGTAGCACACATGCCTCTGGCTCTCAAACACCTGTCCCACACGGTGTTGAAAGACTGTACTCAGTCAGTGCAATTCAGACCCTATTGTTTGAAGAACATAAGGGTCATAACATTGGTGAAGCTAGGCGCAATAAGGGCTTAACACAACGGTCGGATGCCTGTGATACAGCACCTATGAGGATGATACAGCGAGCGTATCCAGGTGTAGCTCTGAGCCCCACCCTTGCCATCTCTAATGTATATAGATGATACATAGATGAATCGTTTTCTGCGTTCAGTGATGATGCATCTGATACAAGTAGCATAGATGAACAGTGTTAGCGGCTTCCATGGTGGTGGTGTTCATTGATATTTTTAAGAATACCTGAATCTTTTCCTGACTGATGGACACTCTTTGAGGCTAGCTGAATCTCTTCCTGACTGATGGACACTCTTTGAGGCTAGCTGAATCTCTTCCTGACTGATGGACACTCTTTGAGGCTAGCTGAATCTCTTCCTGTGTGGGACCTTACAAAGCGATCTTTTCAAGACTACCTTACAAATTGAGCTTTTCCTATAATCGTTTCAATACTACCTTATGCTTTACAAGCTTGGCTACATACCACCTACAAGTACTAAAGCCAAGGGTGCACGCGAGTGCATTATTTGCAAGCACACAGAACGATGAAACAGGAAACAAAAATCTATCTGTAGCTGGTGCAAGGAGAGCAAAGTCGCGCTGTGTACCATGGACTACTTCGTTGACTATTACGCACCTCCAAAGTACTGAGTGTGTAATACAGTGTGTTACTGTGTAAATAGTATGTGAAACTGTACATATTGTAATATTAGTGCATTTTTACCACGTAATATTGTGACAATAAACATTTATTGTGGACACATTACTGACACATGTATCACAGTTTCATGGAAAATTATGAACATTCTACTGTATACATATTGTAAAGGTCACAAATATGCATCATATACGATAAAAGAAACAAATAAAACCGCATTGGAAATGCATAGGAAAAATATTTGAAAATATATTTGTGGCAACACGCGGTGCTTGAATGGCCTACGCGACCGTGTCTGGGAGCTTCACACACGGGCGACCAGCCCCTGATGACGTCACAGCGCACCTTGTCCACGCCCTCACAGCCAAAGTAAGTGGAATTTGGTAATTATTTTTACATAGACATGTTCAGGGACGGTAATTTATCATTTTACAAAGAAAAATTATATTTTGGGGAACATTTGATGTCATGCACACTAGGGAAATTTCACAATAAACACAGTGCATCACACTGGTTACATGGGGGGACACTCGTTTTGTATGACGTCCGTTTCACATGACGAACATGGAACGGATTAAATTCGTTATGGGAGGTACCACTGTATATATATATATATATATATATATATATATATATATATAATATATATAATTACTGCTGACACATGTAGCCTACAGCTATCAAACGTTAATGGGAACATTAAGAAGGTCTCGCACTCCTTAAATCACACGGGTGAGTGATTTATCAATCCCACAGGCCGATAAACACTCCCGAGAATTACGTTACTCAACAGAGCGACGGCTGTCACTCACCAACAGCCTCGTCACTCACCAAATTGTACCAAAATTACGTTTACACTGCAACCACAATATATATATATATATATATATATATATATATATATATATATATATATATATATATATATATATATATATATTCCCATTAACGTTTGATAGCTGTAGGCTACATGTGTCAGCAGTAATTATATATTATATATATATATATATATATATATATATATATATATATATATATATATATATATATATATATATATATATATATATATATATATATATATATATAATATGACAATGTCAGACCACGAAGGAAAAATGAAACAGGAAATTTCCTTAAGTACTTTCGTATATTAAATACATCTTCAGAAGGTGAAGATGGACCTTCTGAAGATGTATTTAATATACGAAAGTACTTAAGGAAATTTCCTGTTTCATTTTTCCTTCGTGGTCTGACATTGTCACATTCTTAATCACGTGTTTATTTTCGTGATATACACACACATATATATATATATATATATATATATATATATATATATATATATATATATATATATATATATATATATATATATATATAATATGCACAGACAACCCTATTCCAGTAGCTGAAGTTTATAACTTTTTAGACACTCATCCCACCAGGGGACTCAAACACTGGCCAACAAGGTGGCAGTTGCATGCTGTATCCACTACACCATACTTCAAAGCCATAAGAGAGGTAGGAATTCTGGGGTATTTAACCAACCAGAACTCCAATCCTCTCCCAGGCGATGAGTTCTGGTTGGTTAAATACCCCAGAATTCCTACCTCTCTTATGGCTTTGAAGTATGGTGTAGTGGATACAGCATGCAACTGCCACCTTGTTGGCCAGTGTTCGAATCCCCTGGTGGGATGAGTGTCTAAAAAGTTATAAACTTCAGCTACTGGAATAGGGTAGTCTGTGCATTAAGCATTTGGCACTGAGTTTTCCCATATAACAGGTCTCGATGAAAGAGCATCCGGGGTCCCACACTATCTCATCGCCTGGGAGAGGATTGGAGTTCTGGTTGGTTAAATACCCCAGAATTCCTACCTCTCTTATGGCATTGAAGTATGGTGTAGTGGATACAGCATGCAACTGCCACCTTGTTGGCCAGTGTTCGAGTCCCCTGGTGGGATGAGTGTCTAAAAAGTTATATATATATATATATATATATATATATATATATATATATATATATATATATATATATATATATATATATATATATATATATATATGTATATATATATATATATATATGTATATATATATATATATGTATATATATATATATATATATATGTATATATATATATATATATATGTCGTACCTAGTAGCCAGAACACACTTTTCAGCCTACTATGCAAGGCCCGATTTGCCTAATAAGCCAAGTTTTCATGAATTAATTGTTTTTCGACTACCTAACCTACCTAACCTAACCTAACCTAACTTTTTCTGCTACCTAACCTAACCTAACCTATAATGATAGGTTAGGTTAGGTTAGGTAGGGTTGGTTAGGTTCGGTCATATATCTACGTTAATTTTAACTCCAATAAAAAAAATTGACCTCATATATAATGAAATGGGTAGCTTTATCATTTCATAAGAAAAAATTAGAGAAAATATATTAATTATGGAAAACTTGGCTTATTAGGCAAATCGGTCCTTGCATAGTAGGCTGAGAAGTGCGTTCTGGCTACTAGGTACGACATATATATATATATATATATGTATATATATATATATATATATATATATATATATATATATATATATATGTATATATATATATATATATATATATATATATATATATATATATATATATATATATATGTTTCATTGAATATGACCGCATATTCTGTATTTATTATTTTCTGGTTTAGGGCTTCTATCCCTCTAACTATTTTCTTAGCATCAGGGCTTAATTGGCTTAATTTGCTAAGAAAATAGTTAGAGGGATAGAAGCCCTAAACCAGAAAATAATAAATACAGAATATGCGGTCATATTCAATGAAACATGTTTGAAAGAAAACCTGCTGCCAGTATACACCAATATATATATATATATATATATATATATATATATATATATATATATATATATATATATATATATATATATATATATATATATATATATATATATATATATATATATATATATATATATGTCGTACCTAGTAGCCAGAACGCACTTCTCAGCCTACTATGCAAGGCCCAATTTGCCTAATAAGCCAAGTTTTCATGATTTAATTGTTTTTCGACTACCTAACCTACCTAACATAACCTAACCTAACTTTTTCGGCTACCTAACCTAACCTATAAAGATTGGTTTGGTTAGGTTAGGTTAGGTAGGGTTGGTTAGGTTCGGTCATATATCTACGTTAATTTTAACTCCAATACAAAAAAATTGACCTCATACATAATGAAATGGGTAGATTTATCATTTCATAAGAAAAAAAATAGTGAAAATATATTAATTCATGAAAACTTTTCTTATTAGGAAAATCGGGCCTTGCATAGTAGGCTGAGAAGTGCGTTCTGGCTACTAGGTACGACATATATATATATATATATATATATATATATATATATATATATATATATATATATATATATATATATATATATATATATATATATTGGTGTATACTGGCAGCAGGTTTTCTTTCAAACATGTTTCATTGAATATGACCGCATATTCTTTATTTATTATTTTCTGGTTTAGAGCTTCTATCCCTCTAACTGTTTTCTTAGCATCAGGGCTTAATTGAAATAGGAGTTCTCCAAAACTCATTTTCGTACTTTTAAGGTGAAGAAAAGAAGTGATTTACTATAGAGTGTATTACACTTATTTATATAATTTGCACAACGTTTCGAACCTCCATGGTTCATTCTCAAGTGAACAGATCTTACAATACTAGTTGATTTTATACCCGCACTGGGTCAGGTGATAATACAATAAAGGTGAAAACATGGGGGGATACATAAGGGATAAATGTGAGGTGAAACATAGAGGCTGCAGAAGGCTTATTGGCCCATACGAGGCAGCTCCTATCTAAACACAAAGATTAATCCAGTGTAATTGGCCTATTATGTTGGACATTGTCTTCTGTGTTGGCATCGATATGTTCTTGTCTTGTCCTTACTCTCATGGTGGGTAGAGTAAATAGTTCCGTGATTTGGGTGTTCATGGTAGGTCGCTCTATTCTTATGTGAATTGCCTCAAGAATTTGTAATCTTTTTGCATCTTGGGTTTTGTCTATTATGCAGGTATTCTTGTTCAACATTTCTCTTGTTAGAGTAATGTCATGGGCTTGTCTCATGTGATTCCTAGGGGCACCAGATTGAAGATGGCATGTCAAACGCCTCGTCAGCTTGGTCGACATCATACCTATGTACTTACATTGAAGGTTACATCCTTCGTGGGGGCAAGTGTACATGTATACAACGCTTGACTGCTGTAGAGGGTTCTCCGTCGGCTTCGGGCTGTTTTTGATAAGGAGTTCGGAAGTCTTCTTGGTTTTGTAGAATATTATCAGGTTATATTATCAGGATACCAAAATGAAAGATATACCACAAATATTTATGTCAGAACACTGGAAAGTTATGAATAAATTTGTGATGATGAGCGTCCAGAATTAAAATATTTGTTAAAAATCCAGTTATTGCTCTATTATTCTGGGACTAGTTTTAAAATACTCACGTTTTTATTGCGAACAATTTGATACCAAAACGAGCGACGTAGCACGAAATTTAATGTTATCAAATTGAACGAGTTGAACATTAGGTTGCAATGTACAAAATGGTGCTCGTTCATGGGTAACTTTAGGCTTTTCTGCGGGGAGGCACTCCAGCCTTTTGTACATTTTATTCATACACATCTGTAGGGAATTTAATTGCGAACACAATGATACCAAAATGAGCAACGTAGCACGAGAATTAAGGTAAAAAAATGGAACGAGAATGCACATGTTACTTATTTTGTGCGTTTTTGCCGACTTTACGCTTTGCTGTTGGGAGTCACGCTAGGCTTTTGGACATTATATTTATACACACCTGTAGAGAATTTAATTGCGAACACAATGATACCAAAACGAGCAACGTAGCACGAGAATTAATGTGAGAAAGCTGGAACGAGTATACACATTTGGGTGTCACCGCGCGCTTACCCGCACGGAGGGGCCACGTTCCCCCTGTCAACCGCGAGTTTCCACGGAGCGCGAAAGTGTTAAAAGTACGAAAATGAGTTTTGGAGAACTCCTATTTCAATTAAGCCCTGATGCTAAGAAAATAGTTAGAGGGATAGAAGCCCTAAACCAGAAAATAATAAATACAGAATATGCGGTCATATTCAATGAAATATATATATATATATATATATATATATATATATATATATATATATATATAATATATATATATATATATATATATATATATATATATATATATATATGATGTCGTACCTAGTAGCAAGAACGCACTTCTCAGCCTACTATGCAAGGACCGATTTGCCTAATAAGCCAAGTTTTCATGAATTAATGTTTTTTCGACTACCTAACCTAACCTAACTTTTTCGGTTACCTAACCTAACCTAACCTATAAAGATAGGTTAGGTTAGGTTAGGTAGGGTTGGTTAGGTTCGGTCATATAACTACGTTAATTTTAACTTCAATAAAAAAAAATTAACATCATACATAATGAAATGGGTAGCTTTATCATTTCATAAGAAAAAAATTAGATAAAATATATTAAATAATATATATTTAATAATATATGTCTACATATATTTAATAATATATGTCTACAGAAAAGACTGCTACCAAAATATACTAATATTAAAGCGCACGACCCAGCAGCAAGGAATCAAGCCTTCACGATAAAATATCGCCAGGATCTGATAAGTGATCAGATATACAAGGCAGAGAATGAAATCAAAGACAACAAAATACAACTACTTCATGCTACAAACGAGTGGAGAAATAGCAACATCGACGAAAGTATCCGTACCCGCATTGAACAACACCTCGACATCCTCACAGACCAACATCACCTCAGCACTGAAACAAGGATTATCAAGAAACTAACAACATTATATGGAGGACCTATGGCAATTCCACGACCAAGAGATGGCTTCCTGAACCTTGCAGGAATTAACCTCACTGAGGACCAAGTCACTCTCCTAAATCTGGGCATAAACTGTCATGTTATGTCCAGACCGAGTGAGATGGCCCGGAAAGTAGAGTTGGAAATTCTGTTGGACGACATATTCGACCTCGAGACACAAAAGAAGGTCACTACCAAAGATACCTTACAAGCAGAACTTATTGCAGAAGGAGGAAAGAATCGAGGCAATTACAGAAGCACCATACTGTCCCCCGAGCTTAAAGCGGCAGCTAAAAGCTTTCGTGAGAACAAGGAGATAGTTGTCAGGAGAGGTGACAAGTCGCCAATATATGTCATTCTTAAAAAAGACGAATATCTGGCGAACATGACCATCATACTCTCTGACCAAACTAAGTTCCAAAGGGTAACGAAGGACACTACAGCCGAATTAAAAGCAAAGGTCAACAAACTGATCAAAACTGTGAACGCCAAGAAATCCGGACTCCACCTGCCAAAGATCATTGGGAAATATAAACCTGGATATGCGTATGGAAATGTCAAGACACACAAGCCTGGAAACCCACTTCGGCCAATCATTAGCCAGATACCCACACCCACGTACAGACTGGCGAAGCGACTCAACGGACTGCTGACTCCTTATGTTCCTTGCGCCTTCAGCCTGAAGTCTCCAAAGGAATTTGTTGACTTACTGCAGGGCACACGGGCCACAGGGATAAGAGCCTCGTTGGACGTAGAATCGCTGTTTACCAACGTACCTGTGGACGAGACAATCGGAATGATAGCCGACAGAGTGTATCGTGATCCAGCCTGTACTCCTCTTGACATACCAGAAAATATTCTGAGGAAACTACTCCAAGCTTGTACTAAAGAGGCACCCTTCTTGAGCCCGGATGGGCACATGTATAAGCAAGTAGATGGGGTCGCCATGGGTTCTCCCCTAGGTGTCCTGTTTGCAAACTTCTACATGGGTACCATCGAGCAAAAAGTCTTAGTCGACATGAACTTGAAACCGGCCATATACTGCAGGTATGTTGACGACATTTTTACACAGGTACCTGATGTCAGACATCTGCAGGAGCTGAAGGAGGCATTTGAGCAGAGTTCCGTGCTGCGTTTCACTTACGAGATGGAAAAGGATGGGAAGCTGCCCTTTCTAGATGTAACAGTCATGGAAAAGGGCGGAGGTTTCCACACTGCAGTCTACACTAAGGAAACAAACATAGGAATGTGCCTAAATGCCAACAGCGACTGCCCAGACAGGTACAAGAGGAGGACAGGTACAAGTTAACGCATATGTCGACCGTGCTCTCAGCCACAGCTCAGAATGGAAGCAAGTCGACGAAGAACTCTGTAGGGTAAGGCAGGTCCTAGTCAATAACGGCTTCTCCAATGGTTTCGTCGAAGACATCATAAGAAGGAAAGTGAAAAGCCATGCAACCTCTGAAGAGACAACTAACACAACACCTATACCCCCTATTAGACTATTTTACAGGAACTTCTTTTCCACAGCCCATAAAACGGAGGAAAGGGTCCTGAAAGATATTGTTAATAGAAACATTATCCCTACAGACAAAAATCAGAGGATACAACTGACGGTTTACTATAAAACCAGAAAAACGGCCAGCCTACTCATGAGAAACTCTCCAGACACAAAACAGAACGCTTTAAAAGAGACTAACGTCGTCTATGCCTTCAAATGCCCTCTTGGGGACTGTAAGCTCCAAAAAACCCAGTATATAGGCAAGACAACAACATCTCTTTCTAGGCGTTTAACGATGCATAAGCAACAGGGCTCCATTAAGGAACATATAATCTCTTCCCACAACCAAACCATCGCCAGAGAAATCCTAGTAAACAACACAGAAATCATCGATAGATACAGCGATAGCAGGCGGCTTGACGTTTGCGAGGCACTACACATCAAGAAGTCAACACCAGCAATCAAGAGCCAATTATTGCACAACTGTATTCTACCCACCCACCTCAAGACTCCGCTCCAATATAGAAGCATCAAGAAATATGGACCAATAGGCTTTCTACAAACACTTCTATTCAATACCCATTGTTTCGTGTTCTGTCTTGTGTTGATGAAATTAATACCCTATTAATGCCACCTCTTGTTCTGTCTTGTGTTGATGAAATTAATACCCTATTAATGCCACCTCTTGTTCTGTCTTGTGTTAATGCCACATCACCCCTTCCACCTCACTCAAATGTAGATATAAAATCGGAGATGCGTAAGTTCTATTCAGTTGTGTATTTGTGAACTAAAGTCTTTGAAAATGTAATAAGTTTTACGAAACGCGCTCGTGTCGCGTCAGACTAGAAATAAAAATGAATTTTGGAGAATTGATTTTTGATTTACCTCCAACAGTGAAAAGAAATGTACGAAAGATTGAGAAAATTCGTGTTAGAATTATTAATCTTACTTTTTCGGTCATATTTAATAATATATATAATATATATATATATAATATATATATATATATATATATATATATATATATATATATATATATATATATAATATATATATATATATATATATATATATATATATATATATATATATATATATATATATATATATATATATAATATATATATATTTAATATATATATAATATATATATATATATTTTTTTTTTGAACCTAGAAAGGGTACCACCTCTGGTGCAAGTGTAGGGACCCATAGCCTCGGAGAAGAAAATAAAGAGTACTCAGAGAAGACCTTGTGGATCCTCACTGAACACCTTGATATTTTCTTCTCCTACCACCCCTATTCTTTTGGTATGTGTGTATATTTATCTAACTTTATTTGAAAATGTCATTACACAAAAAAAGTTACAATATTGATTACATGCAGGGTACAAGGCTGCTTGTCACAAGTTGAACAGCTCCTCAGATGGCGGGCAGGAACCATGAATGCAGTGAGCATTTCCTCTCTGGATTGCCACACTAAGGCGCTGAAAAAGAATACTGGCAGCTCTAGGGTCTCTAGTTGTTATATATATATATATATATATATATATATATATATATATATATATATATATATATATATATATATATATATATATATATAATATATATATATAATATATATATATATCACACTTGTCACGGCCCTGGGAACAAAACAAGAAATTAATACCACACTCTGGTATCACTCCACAATAATCATTGCCAGGAAATCTCTGTTACACACACTAACCTGAGTGCTCAGTGCTGGAATTCCACACCTGCAAGATTACACATGGAATAATATCACTCCGTCCCACGGACGATCAAAAGTGATTGAATTACCATAATTCGACCAGAATGGAATTTAAAATATTACATGGACATCCTCTCAGTCCTTGGCTAATCTATGTATACTCTGTTCCCGTGTGTACCCACACACACACACACTGTACGTCTGCGTACACAAGACTTAAGTCCCTCTGGCTGACAAGATGACAACAAGGGGTGATTATCTCCTCGTCCACACTTCACTTCACCTCTACAGGTGCTTAGTGACAATGTGACGGAACACCTGACTTCGAATTCAAGCTGTAGAGACTAATCACCAGAAACACACACATAAAGACTTATTTATACTGCCGGCCTCACACACACTAAATCGTCCTACCATACAATCAGGCATCCTGCGGTGGTTGGCTGGCTCACAGCGGTGGTAGGTGATGTAGGTGGCGGCATGCTAGGTGGCGGGTGGTAGGCTTAAGCGGAGATCTCCCCCCCCCCCTCTCCCAAGCAAGCTTAGCGCCCCCAACACCTTAGCGCCAAAACACTGACTCGAGATTTTCCACAAATTTCTATGAGAAAACTGTACCTGAACACTTGGCACGAATTTCCTCGTTTCCACGACTGCTACAGAGCACTAGCAGGAATTTGAACATCTATAATCACTGGTATGGGGACCCACGAGTCTGTTACTGCTCGTATGCAAATTACCCTTGTCCAGATCTCTACCCACTATACACAATGTCTTTCTCCCCTTCGAGCGACAACTTCGGCCGGATTCTGCTGCGACCGCCGTCGTAGATGAAGCTGGAGGTGAAGCAGTTAAGTAGGCAAACCACCACGATGCCCTATACTCAATTTGGCCGAATGATTACAGAGAGCGTCAGGACAAGGTGGCGGCTGTGTTCAGAATGACGCATACACCGGCGATTCCCACGTCCTCGAAATAGCCAATGAGAGGAAAGCACACAGTGGTCTATCCCTTTCAACCAATCAGCGACGGTGTAGCATGGCCCCTAGGGCAAATTCAAGATGGCCGACCAACATGGCGGCTCAAGATGTTTACTAAGATGGCGGCTGTTTCCACGACGACGAGTCAAGTGGCTGGCGAGGATGCAGCCTAGCTTGTTCCCGTGCAAATCTTGAGTCTTGCTCCAAGCTATACAATAGAATGATGCTATCGACATATCTCTGTCCACAGACGTGCTACCCTGGCTAGGGTAACATTTCTGGAATGTTGATGACTAGGGCTCTCACATGAGCCCAAACACTAGATTTTTCGGTTGCTGGTTACCAAACTTAGGTCTGTGCACTTAACAAGTGTCCTGGCCTCCACAGGCATAAAAGCACCATTGTAAGTGAGCTGGTGAACCATCCTCTCACAGTTTCTTTTGCCCCCGATTCCCTCTCGGCTGCTGCCCTTGCTGAGGTGCACTCCCCGATTTCTGCCCCCCACCCCCCTCCTCCAGCTGTCCTTGCCTGCCCGTCTCAGTTGTCTCCTCCTCCTCCGGACCCCGTCAGCCCGCCTCTTGTCTGCTCCACTTCCTTTCCTCCATCCTTACTCAGTTTACCCATGCCCCCTAACTCTGATTTTGCTGACCTTGCTCCTGATCCGGACCCTGATCCTAAGATTCTCTAATAAACTGTGTTCTTCTTTACCTTTGTTTCTTTCTTGTTCTCTGTTACTGTCCTTTCTCTTTGATAATGTCTATTCTTCAGTGGAATATTCGTGAATTTTATGCCAACTTCCATGAACTCCAACTTCTAATTACACAGTTTTCACCACTTTGTATGTTTCTCCAGGAACCAATGCTTGGTGCTCGTCCTGGTCACTTTCGTGGTTATTGCTTTCTTTCTCCCCCCCCAGCCCCCCCCTCTTGCTGGGGCCCATAACTACTGCTCTCTTAATTCGTTCTGATATTTTGGTGCATATTCCCTTCGTCCCCCTACTTCTTCTGTCACCTATCCATTGTTCTGTTGCCCGTGCTTTTGTGGGTAAATGGTATGCAGTCTGTTCCATTTATCTCCCCCCAAATGTCCCGCTTTCCCTTCCTGATCTTAAGTACCTCCTGGACTCCTTGCCAGAGCCAGTGCTCCTTTTGGGTGATTTCAACTGTCGACATACCCTCTGGGGTGATGTTCTGACAAACACCCGAGGCCGTCTCCTCGAACCGTTTGTCCTCGTTTCTTCTCTATCTCTTCTGAATTCTGGTGAGCCCACTCATGTGGACTCTAGAACTCGCACCCTTTCCTGTCTTGATCTTTCTCTCTGCTCGTCGTCCCTTTACTTAGATTTCACGTGGCAGGTTCTGGATGATCTCCATAACAGTAATCATTTCCCCGTACTCATTTCCTTTTTCTCCTTCCACCCTCCCTTCTTCTTCCCTAGGTGGCAGCTTGCCAAAGCTGATTGGAGCCTATTCACCCTCCGTGCTACTCTCTGACTTTTCTTCTCTGCCTCTTCCTCGCGCCCTCCTCCTTTTTTATGACACTGTCTTTGACGCTGCCCTCCGCTGTATTCCTTGGTCTTCCTCCCGGGGCACACGGAAGTGCGTTCCCTGGTGGAATGCGGACTGTGCTTGGGCTGTCTGCTGTAAGCGTGCAGCCTGCAAGGAACACCGCCGCCGGCAGACGGCTGATTCTTTTATTTTACAAGTCCCCGTGGTGAAGTGGTAAGACACTCACCTGGCGCTCCGTGAGTGCTTTGTCATGGGTTCGTATCCTGGCCGGGGAGGATTTACTAGGCGCAAATCCTTAACTGTAGCCTCTGTTTAACTCAACAGTAAAATGTGTACATGGTTGTAACAACGATTCTTCATAGCGGGGATTGTATTCCAGGGACCTGCCCGAAACGCTATGGGTACTAGTTGCTGTACAAGAATGTAACAACTCTTGTATATATCTAAAAAAAAAAAATTGTTTTGGAAAGCAAGTGCAGGGGCCCGTAGGACCATCCGTACAGCTAAACGTGAGAGTTGGAAATCTTATGTTTCCACCATTATGTTCGATACTCCTCTGCCGCAGATCTGGAAGAAGGTTCGCAAGATTGCGGGCAAGTTTATTCCAGATGCCTCGCCAGTTCTCTACCTCCGTGGTACTCTTGTAGCGGACCTAGTGACGGTCGCGACCGAACTGGGTTCCCATTTTTCTTCTGTTAGCTCTGGTTCTCATCTTCCTCAATCCTTCCTTCTTCGTAAGCCAGTTCTTGAATCTTATCCTTTAGATTTCGACACTCGTCTCCGTCTTCCTTATAACGATCCTTTCTTTCTGAACTTCAGAGTGCCCTGGCCCTCTGCAGATCTACAGCAGCAGGCTCGGGTGATGTTCGTTATGAGATGCTTCACCATCTCCCTCCGTGCATGTCTTAGTATTTACTGAGTCTGTATAACTAGGTCTGGGAGTCGTCGTCCGTCCCTGAGGACTGTCTAGATGCCATTGTACTCCCTATTCAGAAACCAGGGGCCTATATATCTCGGTACGTCCCCTAAGGACTTCTGCCCTATTGCTCTCACGAGTTGTGTCTGCAAGCTCTTTGAGCGTATGGAAAATGTCCGCCTGATGTGGTTCTTGGAACACCATCACCACCTCTCTCCTTCTCAATTTGGTTTTCGCAAGTGCCACAGCACGACTGATGTCCTGGTGAACTTGGAGGTCTATATTCGTACTGCTTTTGCTGCGAAGATCTCCGTTGTTGCTGTCCATTTTGACCTGGAAAAGGCTTATGACACAACTTGGAGATACTATATTCTGTCCCAACTTCGTTCTTTTGGCCTTCGTGGTAATCTCCCTCTCTTCCTTCAAAGCTTTCTCTCGTCGTACCTTTCGAGTCTGACTTGATACTCTCTGCCTCTTTTCGGCAGTATGAAGGTGTGCCCCAAGGTAGTGTTCTGCGTACTAGTACTACTCTTTTTCTGGTTGCCCTCAATGGTCTTCTTTCCAACCTTCCTTCTGGCATCTTCTCCGCTCTTTATGTTGACGATTTTACTCTCGTCGTACCTTTCGTGTGCGGCTTGGTACTGCTCTCTCTGCCCCATTTGGGTAGTATGAGGGTGTACCCTAGGGTAGTGTTCAGAGCACTACTCTTTTTCTAGTTGCCCTCAACGGTCTTCTTTCTTCTCTTCCTTCTGGCGTCTTCTCTGCTCTCTATGTTGGTGATCTTACCCTTTGCTGTTGGGGTGATGATTCACCTCTCCTTCAATGGCGGCTTCAACTTGCAATTGATGCCATGTCATCTTGGGGCCACTAATCCTGGCTTTAAGTTCTCTACTACTAAGACTTGTGCCATGACTTTTACTTGGAAGCGGGTCGTTCTTCGTCCTCCCTGTCACTTTATTGTCGTCCCCTTGAATACAAAGATTCCGCGAAGCTTTTGGGGTTATTCTTTGACACTCGTTTGTCTTGGTCGCCCCATATCTCTTACCTCCGTGTTGAACGCTTTAGGGCCCTTAACCTACTTAAGGTTTTGTCCCATACTTCTTGGGGAGCGGATAGGCGCACGCGCCTCTATTTGCATTCCTCCCTCGTCCTGTCTAAACTCGATTATGGTTGCCCTGCATACTCTTCTGCTTCTCCTTCTACTCTTCGCCATCTTGATCCTTTGCACTATACTGGGTTGCGCCTCAGGTCTGGTGCTTTTCGTACAACTCCTGCCCTCAGCTTGTACGCTGACACTGGCTTCCTGTTTCTCCAGGACCGCCGTGATCGCTACAGTCTTCGTTATCTTTCGCGATCCTTCCAGCATCCTTACTCTCGCCTCTATCGTGCTTTGACTTTTACCCCTCCTCCCCCTCCCCGCTCAGCTCGTTGTCGCCGTGTGGGGGCTTAGTGGGCGGCTGCCGGAGTGTGATGCTCCTTGGGACAGTCCTCTGTCCTTTTCTAGCCTTGTGCTCCTGCTGCCGTCCTCTCCAATTCTGCTGGGCATCTTTTCCTTTTCCTTCTGTTTCGTTTTTCTCCCCCCTCTTCTCCTATCTGCTTGCCGTTTCCTGCCGACCTTTTGCTCGTTCTGGTTCTTCCCTTGGACTTCTTCTATTTTGACGCCCGGGTGCTTGAGGAGGCATACTCTTGCACCCGTAGAACTGCAGTACCCGACGTCGAGAGCGAGGGGAACCTTTTATTGTCAATCCCCATTTCGTCACTGAACCCGATCTCGACGGACTGTCGGTTTCTTAAGGTGGCGTTTGTGGGGCGTATACTCACGACGTACCCCTAGGTGTCGGAAAATCCGACAGCATTTAATATATCATACAGACAGATAAGAGCTGTGTTGTATAAGCAAGTTACCCATAGAAAACGTAACTTGTAGTGGAATTACCGTCTAAAGAAAACGGGATATCATCACCACATACTATTATAATTCACCAGCTATTCTGCTGGGAATTATTCTTAAATACATTAGTCTTTGGACTTTACCATCATAAAAACATCTTATATAAATTAACTTAATTATCAATATTAAAGTAGAGTAAATGTGACCCTTCTATCACTTTCTGAAATCTGGACAAAGTAGGCCAGGCGAGAGAGGAGGAAGGAGGCAGCCATTGGTGTGTCACCTCCGAGACGTGTGGAGCAAATTCGGCTCCTATCATTCTGGACAATGTCGGCCAGTAACGTCAATAGAATGGAGTGTTAAACAGCCATTGTTTATATTGAGACCAGAGGCTCACATAGGAGCAAATTCGGCTCCTGTTAATTTACTTGGACGTAGTGTTATGGAAACCAAAGGTACCATCTCCAACACGATGTCTACAATTCAAGTTAAGTCTATCCGAAACCCGTTTATCATTCATTTATGGCCATTAATGTCAGGATATAGGGTGACCCGGTTAGATCGCGAAATCGCCTCAAACTAAAGGTAATTAAGCCAGGTCTTCATGTTCCATGTACTGTTTTCTCTGATATACTTGTCATATATAGGTATCTGGCTTCACAGCTAGCGCACTTTTGACAGGTCAAGACGAGGAAGCAAGATTTGTGCACCAGTTACTGGGTGATATGGAAGCTACCTCAAAGAGGATAATTTGGTGTCTACACCCTAGTTATACCTGGTGGACTAACCTGCTGTACTATAAGATAAGGAACCTCTTCAATGTTTAATAGTATGTAGTCTATTTCTGTAGTTTGATTGGCTGCATATATATTAATTTAACCCCCCCTAATGTGTAGAGGATCGATTTGTGAGATTAAGAGATTATTGCAGAAATACAGTCCACTTATCATTATACAAATTGCTATCGAAGTATATAAATTAACGTAAATATAAATTCTATATATATTCATATAAATTAAATAAATATAAATCTCACAGGTCGGTTCCCACATAATTTGGTCATCTTCGAACGGGATGACGGATTATTTGGTCCTTCGAAACCGAATTATTTGGACCTTCGGAACCGGAATATTCGGTCCTATGAACCCACATTTGGTCATCTTAGTACCGGATGAACCAGTTAACCAGTGGATTCATTAAATATACTAGTGCAGTGTGATTTAAACAAAGGCCAGCAGTCAAGACGGCAGCCTAGCCTCGAGGGAGCTCAGGAGCCTCCCTCAGCCCAGTTCAGCTTCGTCAGCGGTTTCATGCACACCCACAGATATTTGGTGGCGTGTTATTTCGTGAAATGACAGCGCTAATATAGAATCCAGCCAAATTAGTGACTGTGTCTTCGCGAGATTGTTCACGGATTTCGTGGTGTTACATTTCGCGAGAGATTATCCACGAATTTTGTGGACTTTATTTCGCGAGGTCACTAATAATATTTAATACTTCTAGATAATATTAGAAGTTTCATAGAGGCTAATTAAGAGGCTATTATCAATAATTGTGTATATTATTTCTCCAAAATAGAGAATTATTTAATATATATTGCACTAGTGATCACAGTATAATATTTACTAATTGCCAACCCACAACAGGGTAGGATATGACTAGTTGAACTATTATTGTTCATCCTAGTCCCATTATTACAATAGTCAGTTGTACTATATTGAACAACCTAACACCATTAATGAATGGTCCAGACCCTATTTTGGGTGTAATTTTTATCAACTCGAGTTGAGTTGTGTATATATAATAATTTACTTATGATCATTACACCTTTGAGTGATTAATTAGTGTCTCTACCATCCTAGGGTGATATAGAAGAGCTAACCTAAAGGTACTTCCAGTGACACTGGTTTATCACTCAAATCATTAGTGTGGATGATTGTATATATATATAATGTGTATTAATTTTAAGTGCTAACCTCTAGTAGAGGTAGGATTATTGCCTAGTGAGTTCAGAATTTACCCTAGGCTACCATTAGTGCTTGTTCAGTATTATGAGCAGCCCAAGTACAAGTCCCACAAGGCTTCACCAACTAGCCAGTATGGATAATGCAGGGAGAATGAAAAGAACCCTTGCAGGTCTTAAAGGCCACTTAACAAGACAGATCAAGAAATGTGAAGATTTGTCACAACAATCTCAAGTTGATTATGCTGACCTGGAAAGCTATTATCAAGCAGCTGCAGGTAAATTTGAGCAAATCAAATGCCAAATGGCTGTCCTTGTGGGGACAGACTACTACCATCAATTCATCGGTAGCCCTACTAAATATCAGGGTATAACCATGTTAAACTCTGCAGGAGGTAAATTACTCTCAGGCCCAGTATCAAGCCTGAGGAGCCCTATGCCTGCAGATAAACAATACCAGTAAAAATCTAAATTTGTCAGCTGATTATATTTCTCCAGTAGCATTATACTAAGGAGATTACAGCTGACTATACCAACAGAGGTTGATGTTAGTATCATCATTTAAAGCTGAAGATGAGTTCATGAGGCTTCAGTGGCAAATCAGTGAACAGTAGCCTAAAACAGCTACAAGTCACTGCGACCAATGTCACTGAACCCACTGCAGTCTCAGAACCATACTTTACTTTAATGATGAGCTATTCAATCCTCTGAATCAATTAACTAAATTAAACCCCAATAAATCTGATGACTGATTTGATACATTTATTATTTAATCAAGATGTATTCCATGGGCCTCAGTGTTTATATATCAGTGACCAGTTACCTGAAGAAACTTCAAGTTATATCTAATGTCACTGATCTCACTGCAGTCCCTGAATCATACTTGACTGTAGTACTTGATCACATTCAGTCTTCTGGGTTAAATAATATGTAATTAGGCTTGAATATTAGCCTTTCAAGAGTTGACAGGGAAATGAAATCGCATTAGACTTCTAACCCCTACAACTCTAGTACGGGACATCCGTCCTGTACGAACAGACACACAAACGTGTGATTACTAACTACTAACATCAAATTAATCTAATAATTCGAGGGAGGAGTATCGGTGTTCGTCTGTTCTAATTAGGACTTCGACCCGTGAGCAGCCCCCTGGGGAATTATGTCGGAAAATCCGACAGCATTTAATATATCATACAGACAGATAAGAGCTGTGTTGTATAAGCAAGTTACCCATAGAAAACGTAACTTGTAGTGGAATTACCGTCTAAAGAAAACGGGATATCATCACCACATACTATTATAATTCACCAGCTATTCTGCTGGGAATTATTCTTAAATACATTAGTCTTTGGACTTTACCATCATAAAAACATCTTATATAAATTAACTTAATTATCAATATTAAAGTAGAGTAAATGTGACCCTTCTATCACTTTCTGAAATCTGGACAAAGTAGGCCAGGCGAGAGAGGAGGAAGGAGGCAGCCATTGGTGTGTCACCTCCGAGACGTGTGGAGCAAATTCGGCTCCTATCATTCTGGACAATGTCGGCCAGTAACGTCAATAGAATGGAGTGTTAAACAGCCATTGTTTATATTGAGACCAGAGGCTCACATAGGAGCAAATTCGGCTCCTGTTAATTTACTTGGACGTAGTGTTATGGAAACCAAAGGTACCATCTCCAACACGATGTCTACAATTCAAGTTAAGTCTATCCGAAACCCGTTTATCATTCATTTATGGCCATTAATGTCAGGATATAGGGTGACCCGGTTAGATCGCGAAATCGCCTCAAACTAAAGGTAATTAAGCCAGGTCTTCATGTTCCATGTACTGTTTTCTCTGATATACTTGTCATATATAGGTATCTGGCTTCACAGCTAGCGCACTTTTGACAGGTCAAGACGAGGAAGCAAGATTTGTGCACCAGTTACTGGGTGATATGGAAGCTACCTCAAAGAGGATAATTTGGTGTCTACACCCTAGTTATACCTGGTGGACTAACCTGCTGTACTATAAGATAAGGAACCTCTTCAATGTTTAATAGTATGTAGTCTATTTCTGTAGTTTGATTGGCTGCATATATATTAATTTAACCCCCCCTAATGTGTAGAGGATCGATTTGTGAGATTAAGAGATTATTGCAGAAATACAGTCCACTTATCATTATACAAATTGCTATCGAAGTATATAAATTAACGTAAATATAAATTCTATATATATTCATATAAATTAAATAAATATAAATCTCACAGGTCGGTTCCCACACTAGGAGGCCCCGGCAAGATCGGCGGTAGCTTCTTGTTGGGGGTCCTGCCTCTAATTGTGGCTCCGTAGTGGGTGTGGGGGCACATTCGTGAATGAATTCTTCTTTTCGTCATGATGATAAACCCTGTTTTGGCTGCTTCTAGTTTACCTTCTCAGGCTCGTTGGGTGGGCGACCAAGCCCCCGGGTCGGTCCGTATTGGAAGACCGGGCTCTGTAGCCTCCGTTGCATTGGGCCCCGACCTTTCTCCTCCTTTGGCCTCTCTGACTCCTTCCCCTGGCTCCCCTCCCTCCTCTGTGGTTGGGTCGAGCCCCAAGCCCCCAGTGGTGACTACCTTGTCCCCTGGCGCGGCTCCTTCTCTAGTTGTAACTACTGCGCCTTTTAACCCCTCTCTCTCTGGGGGTTCTCACCGCCGCCCTCGCTCGATTCCTTCCAGTTCTGCTACCTATCAAGCCTTGTTTGGTCCCGCTTCGTGGGCCAAATATTTTGATCTCCTCCCTCTTGATTCTGCGCCTCCTGACGATTTCTCCCTCCATCGACATCTCGTTGATTCCGTGGATGCCTCCATTACTTTCAACCCCACTCGTCTCGGTACACGTGTCGTTGCTGCTCCTTCTCAGGATGCTGCTTCCCGCTTGGCTGCCTTATCCTGCCTTGGCGAGACCCCTGTTCGGGTCTCGAAGAACGCTCAGTTGAATGCCAGTGTTGGCACTATTTTGCTCCCGCCCCATGTTGCGACCGGTGTTTGGGACCTGCGCGACTGCCACGACGATATTCAACATATCCTTGCTGCCCAGGGCCATTCTATTCTCCAGGTGGACACGTTTACTCGTCCCCCTCGTGGTAGTCGTCGTCAACCCCTCCGGGTTGTGAAGATTACCTTTGATGGTAGGACCCTTCCACCCTCTGTCATTCTTGCTGGTGCCAGGTGCTCTGTCCAGGAGTACATTCCTTCTCCTCGGCTCTGCAACAAGTGCTGGAGGTTTGGGCATGGTGCCCTCCGCTGCTCCGGGACTGTCTCTCTCTGTCCTTTGTGTGGTGGCGTAGGTCACTCTAAGTCGGAGTGCACTTCTCCCCAGGCTCGTTGCCTCAACTGCGGTGAGGCCCATCCTACCTTCTCCCGTGCGTGTGTCCATTACAAGCTTGAGGCAGCCGTCCTCAACTTGAAGCACCGGGAGCGTTTATCTTTTCCTGAGGCGAGACGCCAGGTTCGCCGGCTCCCGCCTTATGCTAATATCTCTTATGCTCGCGTGTTGCGCTCTTCCTCTCCTCGTCCTTCCCGCCTTCCTCAGACTCACAACCGTTTCCGGGCCTTGGACCCTGATGCGCCCACTGCCCCCTCCTTTGTTCCTTTGGGTTCTCTCCCGAAGGATCCTCCTCCTGGTCCTCTGTCTGGGGTTCCCCTTCCTTCTACCCGGTCTGTCGTGTCTCCTGTGTCTTCTTCCTCGTCCCCCTCCGATCCTCCTTCCCATCCTCTTCCTCCATCTATCGGCTCTCCCCACCGCCTGTCGGTGCGGGCGGATGTCCATCGCTCTCCTAACGGCCGTCGTGTGTGCTCTCGTTCGGCTTCTCCTGTTGAGACACTGGAATCCGTTGCCCGGTACATAGTTGCTGGGACACCGGTCTCTTTAAGTCAGAAGCGTAAGCCTGGCTCCTCTCCTTCCTCTTCCCCGGCGGGTAAGAAGGCTTCGCTTTCTTCCTCAGCTCCTACTTCTGGCTCTGTTGCTCCTTCCCCTCCTGTTTCAGTGATTACGCCCCCTGTTCCTGCTATGGAGGTTTCTTTGGCCCCTGCTTCCCTTTCGGTTGCTGCTCTTGCTGGGGTGCACTCCCCTCTTTCTACTCCCCCTCTTCCTGCTGCTGTCCTTGACTGCTCCTCTCCGTTGTCTCCTCCTCTTCCTCCTCCTCCTTCTCCTCTTCCTCCTCCTCCTCCTCCTCATCCGGACCCCGCCCGCCCTCCTCTGATCTGTTCTCCCGTTTCCTTCCCTCCGTCTTTGCTCAGTTAACCCATGCCCCCTAACCCTGACTTTGCTGACCCTGATCCCGACCCTGATATTCTTTAACGTGCTCTGTTGCTCTTTCGCCTTTGTTTCTTCCTTGTTCTCTGTTTTTGTCCTTTCTCTTCTCGTCGTTGTCCATTCTTCAATGGAACGTTCGAGGTTATTACGCCAATTTCCTCGAACTCCAACTTCTGTTTTTCGCGGTTTTCGCCCCTTTGTGTCTGTCTCCAGGAGCCAATGCTTGGTGCTCGTCCTGGTCGTTTTCGTGGCTATTCCTTTCTCTCTCCCCCCCCCCCAGCCATTGCTGGGGCTTCTAATTCTTCTGCTCTCTTGATTCGTGCTGATGTTCCCTTTGTTCCTTTGCTTTTTCCTTCGTCTCTCCATTGTTCTGCTGCTCGTATCTTTGTGGGGAAATGGTACACAGTTTGTTCCATTTATCTCCCCCCGAGTGTCCCGCTCTCTCTTCCTGATTTGAAACACCTCCTAGACTCCTTGCCGGAGCCTGTGCTCCTGCTGGGTGACTTCAATTGTCGTCATTCTCTTTGGGGTGACGTTCTGACGAATACCCGGGGTCGCCTCCTTGAGCCGTTTCTCCTCTCTTCTTCCCTGTCTCTTCTGAATTCTGGTGAGCCCACTCATTTGGACTCTCGGACTCGCACCCTTTCTTGTCTTGATCTTTCTCTCTGCTCTTCTTCTCTTTACTTAGATTTCACGTGGGAGGTTCTTGATGACCTCCATGGAAGTGATCATTTCCCCATCCTTGTTTCCTTTTTCTCTTTTCGCCCTTCCCTCTCTTTCCCTAGGTGGCAGTTTGCTAAGGCAGACTGGACCCTATTTACCCTCAGTGCTGCTCTCTCTGACCTCTCCCTTCTGCCTCTCTCTTGCGCTCTCCTCCTTTTTCATGACACTGTCTTCAACGCTGCCCTCCGCTCTATTCCTCGCTCTTCCTCTCGGGGTCCACGGAAGTGCGTTCCCTGGTGGAATGCGGACTGTGCTCGGGCTGTCCGCTGTAAGCGTGCAGCCTGGAAGAGGCACCGCCGTAGGCAGACGACCGATTCTTTTCTTTTCTTTCGGAAAGCAAGTGCGGTGGCCTGTAGGGCCATCCGTACGGCTAAACGTGAATGTTGGGCATCTTATGTCTCAACAATTACGTCCGAAACCCCTCTGGCCCAGATCTGGAAGCGTATCCGCAAGATAGCGGGTAAGTTTGTTCCCGATGTTTCACCGGTCCTTCACCTCCATGATACTCTTGTGGCGGACCCGTTGCAGGTCGCTTCCGAACTGGGTTCCCACTTTTCTTCTGTTAGCTCTGGTCTTCATCTTCCCCAATCTTTCCTTCTTCGTAAACCTGTCCTTGAGTCTCGTCCTTTAGATTTCTGCACTCATCTTCAGCTTCCCTATAATGATCCCTTCTCTCTCTCTGAACTTCGTTCTGCCCTGGCCCTCTGCGGTTCTACGGCGGCGGGCTCCGATGGTATTCATTATGAGATGCTTCGCCATCTCCCTCCGAGCACGTCTCAGTATTTACTGAGTCTGTATAATCGGATCTGGGAGTCGTCATCAGTCCTTGAGGGCTGGCTCGATGCCGTTGTCCTCCCTGTTCGCAAACCGGGGTCTCTGGGTACTTCCCCTAAGGACTTTCGCCCTATTGCTCTCACAAGTTGTGTCTGCAAACTCTTTGAACGTATGGTTAACGTTCGTCTGATGTGGTTCCTGGAACACCATCACCTCCTCTCCCCTTCTCAATTTGGTTTCCGCAAGTGCCGCAGCACGACAGATGTCCTGGTGAACTTGGAGGTCTATATTCGTACTGCTTTTGCTGCGAGGACCTCCGTTGTTGCCGTCCTTTTTGACCTGGAAAAGGCTTACGACACCACTTGGCGTTATCATATCCTATCTCAACTTCATTCTTTTGGCCTTCGTGGTCATCTCCCTCTCTTTCTCCGCAGCTTCCTCTCTCGTCGTTCCTTTCGGGTGCGCCTTGGTACCGCTCTCTCTCCCTCTTTTCAGCAATACGAAGGTGTGCCCCAGGGTAGTGTTCTGAGCACTACTCTTTTTCTGGTTGCCCTCAATGGTCTTCTTTCCTCTCTTCCTTCTGGTGTCTTCTCCGCTCTCTATGCCGATGATCTTACCCTTTGTTGTCAGGGTGATGATTCGCCTCTCCTTCAACGCCGGCTTCAACTTGCAATTGATGCCGTGTCGTCTTGGGCCACAGATCATGGCTTCAAGTTCTCTACTTCTAAGACTTGTGCCATGACTTTTACACAGAAACGGGTTGTTCTTCGTCCCTCTTTGTCACTTTATGGTCATCCCCTTGAATACAAAGATTCCGCGAAGCTTTTGGGGTTATTCCTTGACACTCGTTTGTCTTGGTCTCCCCATATCTCTTACCTCCGTGTTGAGTGCTCTAAGGCCCTTACCCTCCTTCGGGTCTTGTCCCATACTTCTTGGGGGGCAGATAGGCGCACTCTCCTTGCTTTACATTCCTCTCTCGTCCTGTCTAAGCTCGATTATGGTTGCCCTGCTTACTCGTCTGCTTCTCCTTCTACTCTTCGCCGTCTTGATGCTTTGCACCATACTGGGTTGCGCCTCAGTTCTGGTGCCTTTCGTTCGACTCCCATCCTTAGCTTGTATGTTGACACTGGCTTCCTGTCTCTCCAGGACCGCCGTGATCGCTACTGTCTTCGCTATCTTGCGCGGTCCTTGCAACATCCTTCCTCTCGCCTCTGTCGTGCTTTAACTTTTACCCCTCCTGCGGTTCCTGTTCCTCTTCACCACCTCCCTCTTTCTGTCCGGTTATCTCGCCTGCAGGATTCTCTTTCCGTTCGTATTTCTGATGTTTCTCCTCGTGTTGTTCCTTCTTTGCCCCCGTGGAGGATTGGAGGATCCCTCTTCCGCGGTTTTGTACATCCTTGACCCGTATCACTAAAGCTTTTACCCCTCCTACGGTTCTAAAACGCCTTTTCCTCCTGCACTTTTCTTCTCACTCCCGCTCCGTTTCTGTCTTCACCGATGGGTCTAAGTCAGCGGACAGTGTTGGCTACTCTGTTGTTTTTCCTGATCGCACTTATATGTGTCGCTTGCCTCCGGAGACTAGCATCTTTACAGCGGAACTTTATGCTATTCTCTATGCTCTTCGTCTTCTGCTTTCTCGTTGTCAGTCTTCCTTTGTAGTTGTTGTTGACTCTCGTAGTGCCCTCATGGCTCTCGGGTCCTTTAATCCGGTTCATCCAGTAGTTGTCGAGATCCAGCATTGGCTGTTTCTCGTTCACAGTAAATTTAAGTCGGTTGAGTTTTGTTGGGTTCCCAGCCATATTGGTGTGTCTTTAAATGAACGTGCGGATGCTGCCGCCAAGGAAGCTGTCCGCTCTTGTCCCATCTCTCGTAAAGGCATTCCGTATTCCGACTTTTACCCAGTTATCCATTCCTCAGTCCTTACCCGTTGGCAGGCTTCTTGGTTGTCTGTTACTGGTAACAAGCTACGTACTCTTAAATGTTGTGTTTCCTCGTGGCAGTCCTCCTTCCACTGTAACCGGCGGTGGGAAACAGCTCTGGCGAGGTTGCGTATTGGCCATACTCGCTTAACCCATGGTCACTTGATGGAGTGCCGCCCTGCTCCTTATTGTCCTAGTTGCATTGTCCCTCTTACGGTCGTGCATGTCCTTCTTGAATGTCCTGACTTCCAGGACGAGCGTGTGTCTTGCTTTCCGACCGCCCCTCGCGGTTACCTGTCCCTCGATAGAATTCTTGGTGACTCGGATACTTTTGATATCGTTCGCCTTATGCGTTTTTGTTCTTGTATTGGCATCCTTGGTGATTTTTAGTGCCCTCTGATTATTTTGCGTATTTGATGGTGCTACATAGCCTTTCCGGTTTGGTGCCTTCTTTTGATAATTACTTACTTACTTTTACCCCTCCTGCAGTTCCTGTTCCTCTTCACCACCTTCCTCTTTCTGACCGTTTGACTCGCTAACAAGATTCTCTTTCGGTTCATATTACCAATGTTTCTCCTCGTATTGTTCCATCCCTGCCCCCGTGGAGGGTCCTCCTTCCCAAATTTTGTACTTCTCTGACCCACATTACTAAAGCTTTTACCCCTCCTACGGTTCTGAAACGCCTCTTCCTTGAGCACTTTTCTTCTCGCTTCCACTCCGTTCCCATCTTCACCGATGGGTCAAAGTCTGCTGACGGTGTGGGCTGTTGTTTTTCCTGACCACACTTATATGTGTTACCTTCCTCCGAAGGCTAGCATCTTCACAGCAGAACTTTATGCTATTCTCTATGCTCTTCGACTCCTGCTTTCCTGGTGTCAATCCTCCTTTGTGGTGGTAGTTGACTCTCATAGTGCCCTCATGTCTTTAGGGTCCTTTAATCCGGTCCACCCGGTGGTCATCAAGATTCAACATTGGCTGCTTTTTATCTCCAGTAAATTTAAGTTGGTTGAGTTTTGCTGGGTTCCCAGCCATGTTAGTGTCTCTTTAAATGAGTGTGTGGATGCTGCCGCTCAGGAAGCTATCCACACTTGTCCCATCTCCCGTAAAGGTATTCCCTATTCTGAGTTTTACCCAGTTATTCATGCCTCCATCCTTGCCCGCTGGCAGAGTTGTTGGTCTTCTGTTATTGATAACAAACTGCGTACTCTTAAGAGTCGTGTGTCCCAGTAGCCTTCTTCCTACCCCCGTAACCTGAGGTGGGAAACGGCTCTGGCTAGGTTATGTATTGGCCATACCTGTTTAACTCACAGTCACTTAATGGAGCGCCGCCCTGCTCCTTATTGTCCAAATTGCATTGTCCCTCTTACGGTCGTGCATATCCTTGTTGAATGTCCTGACTTCCAGGGCGAGCGTGTGTCTTGTTTTCCGACCGTCCCCAATGTCACTTGTCCCTCGATAGAATTCTTGGCGACTCGGATACTTTTGATTTCGTTCACCTTATGCGTTTCTGTTCTCGTATTGGCATCCTTGGTAATATTTAGTGCCCCTCTGATTATCCCACACATTTGATGGTGCTACATAGCCTTCCCGGTTTGGTGCCTTCTATTGATAATTACTTACTCCCAAAGCGATACGAAAAGGCTCGAAAGCATACAGAATGAAACCATGACAATCATTCTTGGAGTTCCAAGAACTGCCAAATCATCTAATCTACGAGAGGATTTATCCCTCCCCGATATCAACAAAGTTTTCGGTTGGGCAGCAGAAAATAACATGATGTTTAACAGCGATAAATTTCAGGTACGGCAAAAATGAAGACCTGAAACAAATACAGGGTACAAAACACAGTCGAATCTGCCCATAATAGGTAAACAGCATGTCAAGGATTTGAGAATAATGATACCCGACGATCTAACGTTTGGGGAGCATAACCAAACAAATATTGTGTCAGCCAGAAAAATGATAGGATGGATTACGAGAACTTTCAAATCCAGGGATCCCATCACAATGGTTGTACTCTTCAAATCACTTGTGTTGTCTCGTCTTGATTACTGCTCAGTACTCACTTCCCCCTTCAGAGCCCCTCCGTGGTGCCTCCTTGCAGTGGTGAGGGGCTCACGTACACCTCCCTGGGACCAGTGTGGGTTGCCTGTGCCCCCCTCCTGCCCCCTCTTTGGGTGGTATACGTGCTGAAGGGCACCATGTAGGGGCCTTGTGAGCCATCGGACCGCCCGCTGGAGGGTCGCCTGTGAGAGGCCGCCCTGGGTGGATGGTTGGGTGTCCAGGCTGGGGTGATAGGGGGACTGGGGTCTTAGCACCAGTGTGGGAGAATGAACGAAGTAGTAGGACTCCCCTGTTGAAAAGGGGGAGCACCGCTGGGGATGACACACCCTTCCTGCACTGGCCCGTGCTCGGCCTCCCTGGCTGCCCTGGTAGGTGGTATTCCTTGGTTCCAGGTCCCATCTCTTTTGTTTGGTTTGCTGTATGGATAACGACTTGCCTTCTATTACCCAGGCTCATGGGGTGGGCGACCAGGCCCCTGAGTCGGACCGTCCTGGAAGACCGGGATCTGTAGCCTCCGCTACAGGACCCGGTTTAGGCCCAGACCGGACTCTTCCTCCCTGCTCCCCTCCCTCCTCTGTGGTTGGGTCTAGCCCCAAGCCTACTGTGGTGACTGTCTCGTCCCCTTGCATGGCTCCATCCCTTCTTGTGACTACTGCACCTTTCAACCAGTCTCTCTCTAAGGGTTCTCATCGCCGTCCCCGTCATGGCCGCTCTCGTATGCTCCCTTCCCATCCTACTTCGTTCCATGCTTTGTTTGGTCCTGATACGTGGAATAAATACTTTGACCTCTTACCTTTGGATTCAACTCCTCCTGATGATTTTTCCCTTCATAGGCATCTTGTCGATTCCGTGGATGCCTCTGTCACCTTCAACCCCACTCGTCTTGGTACCCGTGTCGTTGCTGCTCCTTCTCAGGATGCGGCCACCTGCTTGGCCGCCTTATCCTGCCTTGGCGAGACCCCTGTTTGGGTCTCGAAGAACGCCCGATTGAATGCCAGTGTTGGCATTGTTCTCCTCCCGCACCATGTTGCGACCGGTGTTAGGGATCTCAAGGACTCGAGGATATCAAGCATATCCTCGAGGCCCAGGGTCATTCTGTACTCCAGGTGGATACATTTACTCGTCCCCCTCGTGGTCATCGCCGTCTGCCCCTTAGGGTTGTGAAGGTTACCTTTGATGGTAGGTCCCTTCCGCCCTCTGTCATTCTTGCTGGTGTCAGATGCTCCGTTCAGGAATATATTCCCTCTCCAAGGCTCTGCGGTAAGTGCTGGAGGTTTGGGCATGGTACCCTCAAATGCTCTAGTCCTGTCTCTCTCTCTCTGTCCCCTGTGTGGAAGCGAGGGTCACTCTAAGTTGGAGTGCACTTCTTCCCAGGCCCGCTGCCTCAATTGCGGTGAGGCCCACCCTACTTTCTCCCGTGCGTGTATTCGTTACAAACTTGAGGCGGCTGTCCTCAGCTTGAAACACCGAGACCGTTTGTCTTTTCCTGAGGCTCGGCGCCAAGTTCATCGTCTCCCCTCTTTCGCTGGTGTCTCCTATGCTCGCGTGGTGCGCTCTTCCTCTCCTCGTCCTTCCCACCTTTCTCAGTTTCACAACCGTTTCCGAGCCTTAGACCCGGACATGCCCACCACCGCCTCCCTTGTTTCCCTCCGTTCTGTTCCAAAAGGTCCCCCTCCTGGTTCTCTGTCTAGGGCTCCCCTTCTTTCTACCCAGTCTGTCACGTCTCCTGTGTCTTCTTTTTCCTCTCCCTCTAGTCCTCCTTCCTGTCGTTCCCCTCCGTCTCTTGGCTCTCCACGCCGCCTGACTGTGCGGGCCGACGTCCATCGCTCTCCTGATGGTTGTGTTGTTCGCTCTCGCTCTTCTTCTCCTATCGAGACGCTGCAGTCTGTTGCCCAGTACATTGCTGCTGGGACGCCTGTATCTTTGAGTCAGAAGCGGAAACCTGGCTCCTCTCCTTCCTCCTTCCCTATCGGTAAGAAGGCTTCGCTTTCTTCTTCACCCCCTATCTCTGATTCTATCGTTCCTTCCCCTCCCACTTCGGTGGTGGAGCCCCCTGTTCCTACAGTGGGGGTTTCTTTGGCCCTCAGTTCCGTCTCGGTTCCTGCCTTTGCTGAGGTGCGCTCCCCTCTTTCTGCCCCTCGTCCTCCCCTTCCTCCTCCTCTAGACCCTGCTCGTCCACCTCTGGTCTGTCCTCCCGCTTCTTTCCTTCCTTCTTTACTCAGTTTACCCTTGCCCCCTAACCCTGACTTCGCTGACCCTGCTCCTGACTCTGCGCTTTTTTAGGGTGTTGTGTTCCTTCCTCACCTTTGTTTCTTCTTCGCTCTCTGTTACTCTCCTCTCTCTCTTTGCTGATGTCTTTTCTTCAATGGAACATCCGTGGATTTTACGCCAATTTCCTTGACCTCCAACTTCTCATTTCACAGTTTTCGCCCCTTTGTGTTTGTCTCGAGGAGCCGATGCTTGGTGCTCGTCCTGGTCGCTTCCGTGGCTAATCTTCCCCCCCCCCCCCAGCAACAGCTGGAGTCCATAATTCTTCTGCTCTCTTGATTCGTTCAGATGTTCCCTTTGTCACCTTACTTTTTTCCTCGCCTCTCCACTGTTCTGCCACCCGTGACTTTGTGCGTAGGTGGTACACGGTTTGTTCCATTTATCTCCCCTCCACTGTCCCACTTTCTCTTCCCGATCTTAAACACCTCCTAGACTCCTTGCCGGAGCCTGTGCTCCTGCTGGGTGATTTCAATTGTCGTTATGCCCTTTGGGATGATGTGCTGACGAACACCCGGGGTCGCCTCCTTGAACCTTTCATCCTTTCTTCTTCCCTGTCCCTTCTTAATTCTGGTGAGCCCACTCATTTGGACTCTCGGACTCGCTCCTTTTCTTGTCTCGATCTTTCTCTGTGCTCGTCATCCCTTTCCTTAGATTTCGGGTGGCGGGTCCTTGATGACCTCCATGGCAGTGACCATTTTCCTATCCTTGTTTCTTTTTTCTCTTTTCGCCCTCCTCTCTCCTTCCCTAGGTGGCGGTTTGCCGAGGCTGACTGGCGCCTCTTTACTCTCCGTGCTACTATTTCCGACCTCTCCGATCTGCCTCTCCCTCGCGCCCTCCTTCTTTTTCATGACACTGTCTTTGACGCTGCCCTCCACTCTATTCATCGCTCTTCCTCTCGAGGAATGCGGAAGTGTGTTCCCTGGTGGAATATGGACTGTGCTCGGGCTGTTCGCTGTAAGCGTGCAGCCTGGAAGAGACATCGCTGCCGGCAGACGGTTGAGTCTTTTCTTTTGTTTCGGAAGGCGAGTGCAGTAGCCCGTAGGACCATCCGTGCAGCTAAACGTGCTTGCTGGGCGTCTTATGTCTCCACAGTTACGTCCGAAACTCCTCTCCCACTGGTCTGGAAGTGTATCTGCAAGATTGCAGGTAAGTTTGTTCCTGATGTCTCACCGGTCCTTCGCCTCCATGGTGCTCTTGTGGCGGACCCGTTGCAGGTTGCGACGGAACTGGGTTCCCATTTCTCCTCTGTTAGTTCTGGTTCTCATCTCCCCCAATCCTTCCTTCCTTCGTAAGCCTCTTCTTGAATCTCATCCTTTAAATTTCTGTACTTATCTTCACCTTCCCTATAATGATCCCTTCTCTCTCTCTGAACTTCAGTCTGCCCTAGCCCTTTGCGGTTCTACGGCAGCGGGCTCCAATGGCGTTCATTATGAAATGCTTCGCCATCTCCCTCCGTGCACGTCTCAGTATTTACTGAGTCTGTACAATCGGGTCTGGGAGTCGTCGTCGGTCCCTGAAGACTGGCTCGATGCTGTTGTCCTCCCTGTTCGGAAACCAGGGTCTCTCGGGTCATCCCCCAAGGACTTCCGCCCTATTGCCCTCACGAGTTGTGTCTGCAAGCTCTTTGAACGTATGGTTAACGTTCGTTTGATGTGGTTCTTAGAACACTATAACCACCTCTCTCCTTCTCAATTTGGTTTTTGCAAGTGCCGCAGCACAACGGATGTCCTGGTGAACTTGGAGGTCTATATTCGTACTGCTTTTGCTGCGAAGACCTCCGTTGTTGCCGTCCTTTTTGACCTGGAAAAGGCTTACGACGCTACCTGGCGGTATCATATTCTGTCTCAACTTCATTCTTTTGGCCTTCGTGGGAACCTCCCTTTCTTCCTCCAGAGCTCCCTCTCTCGTCGTTCCTTTCGTGTGCGGCTTGGTACTGCTCTCTCTGCCCCATTTCGGCAGTATGAGGGTGTACCCCAGGGTAGTGTTCTGAGCACTACTCGTTTTCTAGTTGCCCTCAACGGTCTTCTTCTGCCATCTTCTCTGCTCTCTATGTTGATGATCTTACCCTTTGCTGTTGGGGTGATGATTCACCTCTCCTTCAATGGCGGTTTCAACTTGCGATTGATGCCGTGTCGTCTTGGGCCACCGATCATAGCTTCAAGTTCTCTGCGTCTAAGACTTGTGCTATGACTTTTACTCGGAAGCATGTCGTTCTTCGTCCCTCTTTGTCTCTTTATGGTCATCCCATTGTGTACAGGGATTCTGCAAAGCTCTTGGGGTTAGTCTTTGACACTCGTTTGTCTTGGTCAGCCCATATCTCTTACCTCCGAGTTGAGTGCTCTAAGGCCCTTAATCTACTTAAGGTTTTGTCCCATACTTCTTGGGGAGCAGATAGACGCACGCTCCTATCTTTGCACTCCTCTCTCGTCCTGTCTAAACTCGATTATGGTTGTCCTGCTTACTCTTCTGCTTCTCCTTCTACTCTTCGCCGTCTTGATGCTTTGCACCATACTGGGTTGCGTCTCAGCTCTGTTGCCTTTCGTTCGACTCCTGCCCTCAGTTTGTATGTTGACACTGGCTTTCTCTCTCTTCAGGATCGCCGTGATCACTACTGTCTTCGCTATCTTGCGTGGTCCTTACAGCATCCTTCCTCTCACCTTTGTCGTGCTTTGACTTTTCCTCCTCCTGTAGCTCATGTTCCTCTTCATTGTCTCCCACTTTCTGTCCGGTTATCTCGCTTGCAGGATTCTCTTTCTGTTCATATTTCTAATGTTTCTCCTCATATTGTTCCTTCCTTGCCTCCGTGGAGAGTCCCCCTTCCCAAGTTTTGTACGTCCTTGACTTGTATTACTAAAGCTTTTACCCCTCCTACAATTCTGAAAAGCCTCTTCCTTGAGCACTTTTCTTCGCACTCCCACTCTATTTCCATCTTTACTGATGGGTCTAAGTCTGCGGACGGTGTGGGCTACTCTGTTGTTTTTCCTGACCGTACTTATATGTGTCGCCTCCCTTCAGAGGCTAGCGTCTTTACGGCGGAACTTTATGCTATACTCTATGCTCTCCGTCTCTTGCTTTCTCATTCTCATTCCTCCTTTGTGGTTGTAGTTGACTCTCGTAGTGCCCTCATGGCTCTTGGGTCCTTTAATCCTGTCCACCCAGTGGTCATCGAGATTCAGCAATGGCTGTTTCTTATTTCTAGTACATTTAAATCTGTAGAGTTTTTCTGGGTTCCCAGCCATATTGGTGTTTCTTTCAATGAGCGTGCGGATGCTGCCACTAAGGACGCTATCCGTTCTTGTCCCATCTCCCATAAAGGTCTTCCTTATTCCGACTTTTATCCTGTTATTCATTCCTCCATCCTTGCCCGTTGGCAGGGTTGTTGGTCCTCTGTGGTTAGTAACAAGCTGCATACTCTCAAACGTAGTGTGTCCCCGTGGCCTTCCTCCTACCACCGTAACCGGCGGTGGGAGACTGCTTTGGTGCGGCTGCAAGTTGGCCATACTCGCTTAACCCACAGTCACTTATGGAGCACCACCCTGCTCCTTATTGTCCGAACTGCGTTGTCCCTCTTACAGTTGTGCATATCCTTGTTGAATGTCCTGACTTCCAGGACGAGCGTGTGTCTTGCTTTCCGACCGTCCCTCGCGGTCACTTGTCCCTCGATAGAATTCTAGGTGAATCGGATACTTTTGATATAGTTCGCCTTATGCGTTTTTGTTCTCGTATTGGCTTTCTTGGTGATATTTAGCGCCCTCTGATTATTTCGCACTTTGATGGTGGTACATAGCCTTCCCGGTTTGGTGCCTTCTTTTGATAATTACCTTACCTTACCCCCTTCAGAGCAGGAGAGATTGCTGAAATAGAGGGAATACAGAGAACATATACGGCATGCATAGATGCAATAAAGCACCTAAATTATTGGGATCGTCTCAAAGTTCTCCAAATGTACTCACTAGAAAGGAGACGAGAGAGATACCAAATAATATACACATGGAAAATACTGGAAGGCCATGTCCCTAATCTACACAGTAAAATAACAACGTACTGGAATGAACGATATGGAAGAAAATGCAGAATCGATCGAGTGAAGAGCAGAGGTGCCATAGGCACAATCAGAGAACATTATATAAACATCAGAGGTCCGCAGCTGTTCACCGTCCTCCTAGCGAGCATAAGAAATATTGCCGGAACAACCGTGGACATCTTCAAGAGAAAACTAGACTGTTTTCTAAAAAGGAGTTCTGGAACAACCGGACTGTGGTGGGTATGTAGACCTGCTAGCCGCTCCAAGCAACAGCCTGGTGGACCAAACTCACAAGTCAATCCTGGCCTCGGGCTGGGCTTGGGGAGTAGAAGAACTCCCAGAATCCCATCAAGCAGGTACAACGTGGTTGCAGCTGGCAATCCCAGTCATTATGGATGAAGAGGTGGTGGCTGCGGGAGAGAATCAGTATTATCGAGAATCTATCTTGGATACAAATATCCATGGAGATTCAGAATGGAAACAACAGCTGAGCAGCGGTGTTGCAGAATCTGTGATGAAAGTGATGGACACTGCCTTGACCACTTGACTGAGAGAATGTGAACACTTGAGAGTCATTAGAAATATGTGTAGAATAATAAACCTCATATTGAGTTAGGAAAAGACTATTTGTCAAATATTGATACTGCTCTTAAAAGATTCCCCCAGTTTGCACCCACAAGATAACGTAAGATTTTAAGGGGCGACAGATGTTAATCTTCTTGTTTGAAGAGCTGTTCTCTGCAGTGAACAGTTAAGCAAGTGTTTAACTGTCTCAAGTTACAGTACAAGTGACAGGATGAATAACCCACTGGCTTTTTTTCCTATTGGGGAATGTTGTACATGCTGATATGGCTGTATATCCAATCACAGGATGAGTGGGGCTGCCCAATAAACTCATCCCTCGGGGCAAAATTTAAAAAATCAAGTGACAATATATTAAACAATGTCATTGAAAATCTGGTTGTAAAATATGCCATAGATGCTGTAAATAGTGCAGCGAAAATAAATTCGTGGCAACTCTGGCTGCTTGAACGCCACGCACAACGCTTCTGGGATGCACCATGCTTGAGCGACCAAGATTTGTGACGCCATTGCCCAATTTCTCAGCTCATTCAAGTCATTGGTAAGTACTGTGCAGTTAATTTTTTTCCAGTGCTCAGGGAACACAAATGAACACTTTAATAAGACAAAAACAAAATTGAAATTTATTTTTGATTGTGCCTGGTGTTGAAAGCCATTAAGCCCATAGCAGCTTAAGGGTTAACCCAAACCTATCTAAAAAACCTTTATGATTTAAGTAACACTAATTTTACACATAATCAAACACATTCAATACCTATCACTAAAGTACCTATGAGAGTAAGAAGGGTCCCTATTATATATGTAACAAATGAAATACAATTCTAGGTCCCTTTGCCACAGTTCAATCTTGGATCCAGGGTCGTAACAGCGTCGCCTGAGCGTTCTTGGTCTTTGGATTGGGTGCTCTCGTTCCTCTTCTGGGTTTGTAATAGCCCTCTTTGGTCCGAGATTGTTTTTTGATGGCTTTGTTCTTGTTGGATTTTGCCTCTGGGGGTTGGGTTGGGGGGAGCTTCATGCTCATCTCCGGCACAGGGTGTTTCTGTTCGTTTGGTCCTGGGGATCATTTTGTTTGTTTACAGCCCTCTTCTTTTTTGGCGAAGAATGGGACGGCTGGGTTCCAGAGGGGTCCGTGGGTTGTTGGTTCAGTTGGGGTTGAATCATGTTTCGTGTCCGGTTGAGACTTTACGTTGCTACCTGCTCACCATTCGTACAGCGACAGGGAACGTGCTCTGGGTTGATCCGGTTACCCTGGTTCCCTGTTCCAGGGCTCATGTCTCTTAGGTTGTCTGCAGGGTTATCAAGTCTAGCCAGCCTGCTAGACTTGACTCTATCCTACCCTTGTGTCCATGATGTGAGGAAATATGCTGCTGTCTTTGGTAATATGTCTTGGATTGACATTAGGGAACAGGGGTTTTGGAAATCAAACAGGGTCCTGGCCATCAGATATCTTGTCAGTGTTCTTGGCTCTTTGAGGCCTTGTGTTGCTTTGGGAAGTCTGTTGCAGCTGGTTGTCTCATCTTCGTCTTGAGACCTGCAGTGCTGCTGCCTCTCGGGTAAGTCTTATCTGTGGGTAGCTAACTTCAGGGAGCCGATGGGGCTCCCCATAGAAAACCAGTGTTACATGTAATGAAACGCTATTTTCTGGGCGAGCTCTGGAGGCTTCCTGACACCCTCCCTCCCCTCGGCAGTTTTTTCATCATTCTTTGAACCGAAATGGTGGGCTGCCGGCTTGCCTCCCAGCAAACACAAATCATCTACACAACGTTCGCCTATCTCTTGCCATAGGTGTGGGAATGATTTGCATTGAGAATGGTGCAGGAGAGCCTTTGAGAAACTTTTACTCAAAAAATCCAAACACAAAGGTTTAATTATAAATTGTTTTTCTACAATTATTTTCTTCCAAATGTAAAACAAATAGTTTTTACATGTTTAAATATAAAATTTATGGTGTTTTTTTGTAAAATTCATTAATAAATTGTGAATTATATATATTGGCTGAGTGAAACCTTTATAATCCATTTAGTTATAATTTGAACAGAAAAAAGTATTTTTCCAAATTTTCTAAAAATTGCTCTTTTTAACACAATTTGACTCCTTATACATTCCACTAAACACTATATCATGTTTAAATATATAATTTATGTATTATTCTCTAAAATAATTTATATAAATTATATAAGTTGCTGGAAAGGGGGGTTTAAGGATTTTGAAAACATTTTGTTGTGTTAATATGTTCTTATTAACTATGTCTCAAGTTCACAGTTTATCAAACAAGAATATTAACATTCGTCAACTCTTAAAATCTTATATGTTATCTTGCTGGTGCAAAAAAGGGTGAATCTTTAGGAACAGCTATAGTATCTATATATCACAAATGGTGTTTTCCCTAACTCAAACAATGTAGGGTTTATTATTCTACACATATTTCTAATGACTCTTAGATGTTTACATTCTCTGAAGTATAATTGTGAAGGCTGTGTCCATCACTCTCAACACAGATTCTTAAACTCGTCTCTGCAGGTTCAACTATATAATTAGTTTCCATTTTGAATTTCCATGGACATTTGTATCCAAAATGAAACCAATGTGGTTTCCTTCAGCGCCTTCAGCCAGCACATTTGCTCATTCATTTCCACAGATTCCAACAAGGTAGGGGATTTACAGAAATTTGTATATTCATATTGTTATATATTAAAAATATGAATGCAGTTCAATATGATAAGACAAATACATTAGTTTATGATAAATTCGTTTTCTGTGATATACCATTGATATGCTCTTTTTTTCTTTAAACGGCAGACTAAACTAAAGTGCTCACATCAACAGATTTGATGTATAAATGGTCAACGCTCAACAGAGTTAGTATAAATGTATTAGTATAAATCTTACTTGTCTCATTGTTAATTCACATTCAATGTCAACTTGTGGTTTTGATGTGGCACGTTTGGCCAAGACACCCCACCCCATTATGCACCCCATACCCATCTTGTGGGCGGTTGTGGAAAGGGTTACAGAGGCACATAATGGGCTCAGGGACTGAACCCCACAATTCATTTAGCTAAGCAAGTTACAATCTTGATGAGCTAGTTACAAAATTCAATATAAGTCATCACATCAACAATGGGTTCGAGATCGACCTCAAGTACAGGTTCTAAATTAAGCAACTGACATATGTGGAGAGCTAGTATCAAAATTTATATGTTTGTCCTGCACACCGTCCCCCATCCAGTGGGCAGCGGTGGATAGGTTACAATCACTTAGTTGTTATCTACAGTTAGCAAACTGGGGATATTTGGCTAAAATTTCTGGTAGCAGATCATTTTGAATGAAATATTGACACATCCCTGGAACATTGGTTATAGAATTGTCTCTAAATTCATGTATCTTTTCGCACTCCATCACATAGTGACGGAGGGTGTGCGAATAATTTTGTTGACACAGTTTACATTTGGTCAGGTCTACATCAGCAGATAATGAGAATTCCCAGAGATACTTGTAACCGAGTCTAAGCCGAGCAGTAGTAACATCTAGAAGTCTGCTGATTTTATTGGATGATCCATAGATGTGTGGCTCCTCTTGTATGATAGATGGAATTACTAGTTCCAGTTTCTAGGCAGGCGATGAGTACTCACAATAACCTTAATTAAGCGTCAAAACAAAAATGTGTATACTCTTTTTACTCTCCTGACCTTAGTTCTCGAGCTATGTATTTCATTTTGGTACCAACGTGTTCGCAATAACATTCTCTAGAAGAAAATCAGCAAAAACGGTCACCAAAAGTTATATGAATACCAGCACCCAATAAATACCTACGTAGATGACTCGCCGTGAGTGCCCAAGAGCAACAAAATGTTTTTACTCTTGGGATTGTTATCACTTCCACACTTGTCCTACAGCGTTAATTTTGGTATCAATGTACTCGCAATGAAATTCCCAACACGGTGATATGAATATAAACGTAGAATAATGGTCGCTGCCCACCCGCAAGAGTGTGGGAAGTGGCGGAACTGTTACCCAGTATTGGTGACAAGACGACACATGGGCGATACAGTGCTTTGAAAGTTTATAATTATATCACTGTCCTGACATTATTATTGTATGTACGTCATTCATTTTTGTGCCAATGTTTTCGCAATAGAATGTTCTATGAGCCCGTAGGTAAAAAAGAGCAACAAAGCGTAAGATAGAATAGCACCATATATAAAACAACGCTGGTACATATCAGTGAGCGTCAAACACACACGAAATGTGTGTGTTTGATGGTGGTCAAACGATGTTTGATGTGTTTGATCAGGTGATGTCCTGATCCGCATAATTAAAGTATGAATTATGTTGAGAAAAAATAAGAAAAAAGGGAAAAAACAGGGGTGGGAGAAACATGACAGAAAAAGAGTAAAAATACAATTTGGTCAACAAAACAGCATTGTTTAAAATAAAAGATATGGATTGACATTTTGGGGGTTAGGTTGGTAGGTTACATTGAGTTAATTAGGTAGTACTTAGTGTTTATCTGTTATAGATAGGAGCTGCCTGGTATGGGCCAATAGGCCTTCTGCAGTTACCTTTGTTTTTATGTTTTTGCCCTGTAACCTAAATGGTTAGAGAGGCACATATATGGGCTTAGGGACTGAACCCCACACTACATTTAGCTAAGCTGGTTACAATCTTGATGATATAGTTACAAAATTCTGTATAAGTCGTCACATTATCAATGGGTTCGAGATCAACCACAATTTCCTGAATAGATATAACAAAGGGGATATTAATAGGGTATTAAAATTGTCAACACAAGATAGAACACGAAACAATGGGTATAAATTGGATAAGTTTAGATTTAGGAAAGACTTGGGTAAATACAGGGTCAGTAACAGGGTTGTTGATTTGTGGAATTTTTCTTAACTTATAAATTTATCTTTATTTATCTTAAACTGGTTGGGAGAGGTACAGTTTTTAACATAACTGGGAAGGTCATTCCACATTCGAGGTCTCTTGATTTGTAATAAGCATTTCTAGTTTGACTAAGTCGTACTCTTGGAATATCAAATAGGTATTTGTTTCTGGTGTGGTGCTCATGGGATCTGTTACAACCTTCTAGGAAGCTTTTAAGGTCAGGATTGACATTACAGTGCAGCGTTTTATATATATAAAATACACATGAGAGTATGTGCAGGGACTTAATATCTAACATATTCAGAGATTTGAGTAAGGGGTCCATATATACTGCCCGGTTGCCTGAAATGCTATATAGGCCTACTATAGTGGCTTCAGGTATTGTATGCACTAGCTCTATCTATAAATCCAACATTATGTTTGTAAATCAACTATGTATGTATGAAAAAAAATGACTAATACGTTCGGCGAATGACTTTGACTTCAACTTCACTTTGACTTCGTTCATGTCATCGTATTTTCCGTAATATATAAAGGTTATGACAATGCAATTATATTATTGTGTGCAAATAAGTTTGAAATTTCATGTACCCTAAAAATATTAAAATAAAGAATAAGAATAATTAAATAATTGTTGTAGTAAATTGTCACACGTTCATCATACGCAAACGAACACACAGTTTGGAGCGTCAGTACAAGACCGCCGCCATTTTAAAACACGGCTTCGAATGTAAGTAATGTTTTTCTCGTACTAACACTGTGTTATACAATAGATTTGGTCTTGAATTCACAAATTTAGTTGTTACATCTGACAGAGTATGTTAGACGGTGTAATGCTGGTCCATGTTAACGTATTTGTGGGCTTGGTTGGTTTAAATGTGGAGGCGAGGCCTGGCAGTGCTGGTGTATGTGGAGGCGAGGCGAGGCCTGGCAGTGCTGGTGTATGTGGAGGCGAGGCCTGGCTGTGCTGGTGAGTATGTGGAGGCGAGGCCTGGCAGTGCTGGTGTATGTGGAGGCGAGGCCTGGCTGTGCTAGTGTGTATGTGGAGGCGAGGCCTGGCTGTGCTAGTGTGTATGTGGAGGCGAGGCCTGGCAGTGCTGGTGTATGTGGAGGCGAGGCCTGGCTGTGCTAGTGTGTATGTGGAGGCGAGGCCTGGCAGTGCTGGTGTATGTGGAGGCGAGGCCTGGCTGTGCTAGTGTGTATGTGGAGGCGAGGCCTGGCTGTGCTAGTGTGTATGTGGAGGCGAGGCATGTACAACACTCCCCAATAGGAAGAAAACCCACTGGGTTCTAGGCTAGGTTAGGCTTATCTGTAATAATTGAATTAAGCCTAGCAAAGCCTAGAACCTAGTTCAGTAATTTAAAAAATGTTGTAACTTGAAAAATGCCATTCAATACATTACACAATTTAAATATTTTCAGGCAATCAACACAACCCTCATGTTGGCTAACCCTCTCTCATGTTGGTCAATAATTTAATTATTTTTTTATGGAGTAATCTTTGCTGTTGAAATGTAGTCTTTTTGAGACTACATTTCAAATGTAGTGTGTGTGGAGGCGTGTATGTTAGGTATTACCTAATATACACGGTGTAATATATCTATCTGTGTGAAATAGATTAAATCCATTTATTTGATATTCAGCTAATAGTTCTGTATTTTCTACATTCATCCATGTTTTGGTAAGTGCAATAATATGTATTGTTTCATTGCAGATTAGAGATTCAAGATAGTTCTAGATTTCCGAAGTACTGAAACGCGCGCCATACAGGCTTGGTGGATCTAGGTGCAAGGTAAAATTATTTACATTTACTTTTGTATTTATGTTTTGTATTTATATGCATATATGCATTTATATGCATTATTCTATAGAATAATAGATCTCGTAATAATTTTGCAAAAATAGTGGCATTTACTATTTTTAAAAGATTATTAAAAAATTTACTGATATGGTGCATTCGGAAGGGCGAAGAGGGAGAACGGCCTGTTGACATAGCTCGGGTGCAGGGGGGGGGGGGTTGTGTAAAAGCCTGGTTTGTGCCTCGGAGAGGCTATGGGATCCAGTAAGTTCAGTAGAACTTCGGTTTCAACCCTTTTACCCTGTTGTAGCTCAGTCGATTAAGGCAGTGTCTGGGATGCTCCCGGACGCAGGTTCGAATCCTCGTCACGGCCCTTGTGGATTTGTTCATTTGATGCATCACGTTATTGTGATCTGTGTGTGTAATTCTTCACTTGCTACAGCAACAGGAATGTGTGTGTATGTATTTGTGTTGTTGAATATGACCGAAAGTGTAAGATTAATGATTCTAACACAAATCGTCTGAATATTTGTTTTTCTTCACTGTCGAGAGTAGTTAAAAAAATTTACTCGTGTTTATTTTCACACTTTATTTATGGTCCTTAAGTCCCTCTCCTTAATGCTGCTGCTGTTTCTCGCATCTTTGCATCGCTTGTATGTTTGGGGGTTTGGCCTCTTGCTATATATTGATTCCATTTGTGTGTGTTTGGGTCTCAGGCCCTCTCGCAATTTCTGTTGAACAAACCCCTTTTCCTAGTTCTGCATCTCTCCTTTGGTACAAATTTTGTTGTGCTTTTATCATATATTTCACAAAACTTGACATACATTTCATTTACTTCATGTCCTATCAGCAAGTGTTTGTCAAATTCTTTAAGGAAAGTTTATCATCCTGATTGCAGATTTCTAGCGATATTATGTCAACTTCTTGTGGATTCGCAATCATTATTTAATTTACCTTTAGGTGTTCTTTCACCAGCACAGCAACACTGTACCTCTCCCAACCAGTTTAAGATAAAAACTAAGTACTAACTAATTAACTCAATGTAACCTACCTTACCCCCAAAATGACAACCCATGTCTTCTATTTTAAACAATGCTGTTTTGTTGACCAAATTGTATTTTTGTTTTTTTCTGCAATGTTTCCCCCCCCCCCACCACTCTACCACCACATTGAGTTTAGTAGCTCTGTGCACGTCAGGTGCTGTTTAATATACAGACCTACTCCTCCATTTGACCTAGTTTCTCTATCACATCTATATCACTTTGTGCTTTAGCCCTGGTGGAGCTTGGTCCACCAGGCTGTTGTTTGGAGTGGCCCGCAGATCCACATACAGTCTGCATATGATATACAGTCTGTTGATCAATTAAACTACAGTAGTTAGTTTTTATCATCCGAATGCACCAATATGTGTTCATTCTTCCCAGATGAAGGAACTAGGTAATATTCATCATCTGAATGCACCATCTGATGCTTTAACACACTCATGATACACGAGAGGTTTAAAAAACTTTTAAAACTTTTAAAACTTTTTGACCTATGTATTTAAAAGCAATTCTAAAGTTTAGAATTTTTTAGAATTTTAGAATTTTTTTAAAGTTTTAAAAGCAATTCTAAAGCAGTTGGCCCCTACGGGCCAACTGCTTTGTTCTTACCTAGCATTTTGCTTTGTTTGGGTATGAATGTTTGTGTGCCGTATATTTTGCAAAATTTGCCATATATCTCATTATTTACTCCTCTGCCTAGCAACAAGTCTGTCTAATTATACTCATTAACTGTTTTTCAAAGTTCCCCATAGTGTCCTTTATTGAAATCGAGTTCATGAACCGTTTCAATGTTCTTATTTTCTTCTAGATTATATCTTAAAGTATATTTAAATGTTATTGTTATTATTGTTATTAAATGTTATTGTGACATTGCATTGCAATTGAGCTATGTTGTTTACCATACCGTTCATTTCGTGAGTATAAGTATAGATGCCACACTTGTGACAGGTAAAACCATGCCTTTTTTGAAAAACAGCACCGTCTGTTGCACGTAAGAGCAACCCACACTATATTATGTTGCGATATTATTTCAATATTTCCGATTGTATTGATAATTTGAATTTTCATAGATTTCAATTTATTTTCATTTCGATTTAATAATTTTGTGTGACATTGCATTGAAATTGAGCTGTGTTGTTTACCATACTGTTCATTTCATGAGTATAGTTTATTTTTTTATTTTTTTCATTTCATTTTTTTAGCTGTTCTTATTTTTCAGTGATGGGAATATCAGATCATTTGATGTTCCCAATTTTCTGATGGAAGCATCAGACCATTATAGAATGCATCGGATGAGGTAGTTTGGAATGGTGGGGAGGACGAGAGGGGGGTATGGTGGGGAAGACGAGGGGACAGAGGAGAGGGTAATGGTGGGGAGGACGAGGGGACTGGGGAGTTGGGGATGGTGGGGACAGGGGAATGCTGGGGAGGACAAAGGGACAGGTGAATGGGAGATGGTGGGGGAGGAAGAAGGACAGGGGAGGGGAAAATGGTAAGGAGGACGATGGGACAGGGAAGTGGGAATAGTGGGGATGATGTGGGGACAGGGAAGTGGGAAGGACGAGAGGACTGTGGAATGGGGAATAGCAAAGTGAATTATAATTATATATATTAATTAATTCTTATAAATTTCCAGAAGCCTGTATCAACACCCACACTAATGCAACTGAAAGAGATGTTGAGACAAGTATTGCTGATATGTTGAAGAACGCCCCAAACAAACTCGGTGGAAACAGATACAAGGTAAAGTTTGCCAATTTGCTGTAGTCTAATTCAATTTCTTTTTAGTAATCTTCGAGAACATTTATGCTATGAATAAGATAAAATAATGTAACTGATTTTGATTTATTTACTATTTATTATTTATTTACCGTTATTAGTATAATAGATCTCGTAATAATTTTGCAAAAATAATGGCATTTACTATTTTAAAAAGCTCGGGTGCAGGGGGGGGGGGTTATGTAAAAGCCTGGTTTGTGCCTCGGAGAGGCTATGGGATCCAGTAAGATCGTCCTTCCTTTCCTCCCTAGAATCTGGATGTAGCAGGTGCTCAATTGTCAAAAGTGAAAAATTGGTTTTGTCTTCCGAATGCACCATTTCTGTAAATTTGCTAATAATCTTTTAAAAATAGTAAATGCCATTATTTTTGCAAAATTATTACGAGATCTATTATACTAATAACGGTTTGATAAAATACAGTAGACTGCCTACTGGATAATAGTTCCAGTCCACCTGTAGACAGGGATCTCACATCAGCTTGTATATTATACAAGGATAAGATTTGATTTACTTTTGTATTTATATGCATATATGCATTTATATGCATTATTCTCTAGAATAATAGATCTCGTAATAATTTTGCAAAAATAGTGGCATTTACTATTTTAAAAAGCTCGGGTGCAGGGGGGGGGGGGTTTGTGTAAAAGCCTGGTTTGTGCCTCGGAGAGGCTATGGGATCCAGTAAGATCGTCCTTCCTTTCCTCCCTAGAATCTGGATGTAGCAGGTGCTCAATTGTCAAAAGTGAAAAATTGGTTTTGTCTTCCGAATGCACCATTTCTGTAAATTTGCTAATAATCTTTTAAAAATAGTAAATGCCATTATTTTTGCAAAATTATTACGAGATCTATTATACTAATAACGGTTTGATAAAATACAGTAGACTGCCTACTGGATAATAGTTCCAGTCCACCTGTAGACAGGGATCTCACATCAGCTTGTATATTATACAAGGATAAGATTTGATTTACTTTTGTATTTATATGCATATATGCATTTATATGCATATATGCATTTATATGCATTATTCTCTAGAATAATAGATCTCGTAATAATTTTGCAAAAATAGTGGCATTTACTATTTTAAAAAGCTCGGGTGCAGGGGGGGGGGGGGTTTGTGTAAAAGCCTGGTTTGTGCCTCGGAGAGGCTATGGGATCCAGTAAGATCGTCCTTCCTTTCCTCCCTAGAATCTGGATGTAGCAGGTGCTCAATTGTCAAAAGTGAAAAATTGGTTTTGTCTTCCGAATGCACCATTTCTGTAAATTTGCTAATAATCTTTTAAAAATAGTAAATGCCATTATTTTTGCAAAATTCCTGAATATTGTCAAAATGACGGAAACCCATATGTCAAAAACACATGGAGATATACCAATCCTGGAAGACATTCTTCCATCCCCACTTGAAACTGTTGAGCAGGTGGAAAGTCTGTCACATGAGCTAAAAGTTAACAGTGAATATAAAAAGAGTATGGTAAGTGTTGCTTAATTCTTTTAGCCTGAGTATGGTAAGTGTTGCTGAATTTTTTTAGCTTTGTACATATGTCTTTTGATTAGTTTTTTTGCAGATGAAGGAAGGTGGGGTGGCACATAATTGATTGTTCAGTGTTATGTTTAAGGTACAAATAAAACAAAAGCAAAAGTTACTCAAATTCGTTGATTTTTGTAATAGTTAAGAAGGAAAATATTTTAATGCTATTTATTTAATACAGTTGGAAATTAGAAAATCTAATGTTGAGATTGAAAGATATATATTATTCTCTATTACCTTACAGCTTATGCATTATTTTAACAGGTCCAGACGCTGTCTTAAATGGGCGGTGCAAGCTGTGGAGACACAGTGAGACGAATGATGAGGAGGATAGGGACCTATGGGGTCTGGTCTCAGTATTCACTCGTTGGGCGCAAGAGGAAACGTGTCTTCAAAACCTTGGATATTTGTAATGTAATAATAAGTACGTAAATTTGACATTTTTTTGGATTATATATATGTCTGCATGTATTATGTATTATACTTGCATGCTTGTTAATGACTTGTATTCTAGTCTTGTGGGTATCTCCTTTCTCCTACGGGCCAAATGCTTTGTTCTTACCTAGCATTTTGCTTTGTTTGGGTATGAATGTTTGTGTACCTTCATTGTATATTTTGCAAAATTTGCCATATATCTCATTACTCCTCTGCCTAGC